>NC_079380.1:20658989-20773989 GCF_021018895.1 Seriola aureovittata | reverse complement strand
AGCACACACACACATACACGTACACAGACACTCACACTGCCCCCCCTCCCCCGCCCCACCTCCCTCCCCAATCATTCCCTTCCTGCCCCCCTCCCCACCCCCTCCTCTCCACCCTGTTGATTGACATCCACATGCTCTCCATTTGGCTCGCTAAAGGCTGCGTGTGTGTGTGTGTGTGTGTGTGTGTGTGTGTGTGTACACATGTGTGCACCTCAGTTAGTGTGACTGGTGGAGGGTGTTTTTTCGGGTGGAGCGGGGGAGGGACTGGGCCATCCTCAGAGGGCCTTGAACAGAGAGGATGCTGGGTAAAAAAAAAAAAAGGAGTGAGAGGAGGAAAAACAAAACATCTGTGTGGTAATTGGGCTCCCCTTAGTATTGTAACGCATACATTGACATCTGTTTGATAATTGGCTACCCTTGCTCCTCGGCGTGTGTCATGCTAAATGCTGGTTTGGTGGAAAGGAAGAGAAAGAAAGAAATGAGGGGGGATGGGGGGCTGGAGTGTGAGTGCACATGCATTTGTGCATTTGTGTGCATCTGTATACCAACGGGGGGAAGGGATGCTTAGATTTGTTGATATTGTAAAAGCTCCACAGGTCTCGTGTGCACATTTACCACCATCGTCCCTTTCATAAAAGAAGGCCCTACCTTCAGTATGCATGACTCCGAGCGGAGGTGTGCACGAGTTCACATCCTGCATTTAGCCCGGCAGATCAAAAAATATAAGTGCTAAGTGTCAAGTGATTGTTTATAGCCTCTTGTGCTCAGCCTCTGGGGCTTGCGAGCGCGGTGATTTGAGCCACAGACCCAGAAGCAATATTAGCTGCTTCCGCAATTTGTTCAGAGCTTTAGAGGGGAGAGGCCGTCAAATTGCATAGATAAATATGTTGAATAATTGATGCGGCGCATAGTGGGGAGCTGTTTGGGAGCACACTAGAGATTGCCGGTGATGCCTGTGTAGCCTCGCAGACAGTCTGTCTGTTTTAGACGAGCCTGGTGTGTGTGTTCTATCCTCACTGGGTCTAAACATTACAAGACTTACTCTTATCCCGATGTGCGCTCAGATCTGCACAATCAATCCTCAATGTGTGGGTCCAAGCTATGGGTTTATAAAGGGGTTTGTGATCTGAATTTTTACATCATCCTCTAAGTCTCCTCTCTACGAGGAACCACTTGTATCAACAGAATAAATGTTTAAAAACTCCTTTCACTGGACCTCTTCGTCATCAGACGTGAAGGTTTAAGCTGCTACTTAAAAAAACTAATTCCTAGTAATACCTTATAATACCTACCTATTCTATAATCCCGCAGATCTATACAAGAGTGTCAGAGCTTATAGTAATGGTTGAAGGATTAATTTGGGGATTTCTCTTAGATGACACATGGGAAGGGGTTGACTGAGTCAGAGGAGACCGGACCGGACGGGCCACCAGGACAGTTAAGAGCTAAGATGTTAAGTCCCGCAGGAGCTGAGTCGTAGGGGAGTTGCTCTTCCTCGCTCCATCTCCCTCCCTAATGCTGTCTAATGTGAGAGCTTATGGTGAGCGGAAGGGGAAGAAAGAGTTGTAAAGACACAGGGATTTGAGATCTCGGGGCCCCGGAACCACAAGGGTACTATCAGCCTACAACCTCCTATGAAGAATCCTAACATTTTCAAACCAGCCCTTTTCTGTCTTTCTGCCTTTTCATCCTTTTCTCCCCCCACCCCCACCCCACCCCCCACCCTTTGAAAAAGTGTGGTATTTCACATGCAGAGGTGTTTAGAATAATAGCAGGAATCACTCCTTTCATGTAGTCTCTTTTCAGTGCAGAGGAGCGCGCGGCGGTGTTCTCCACCGTTTGATTCCAGGGCCTTGAAGATGCGAGGGCAGAGGGATGTGAAGACTGCTTATCTCTTCCTGACACAGCCAATCATGTCGTAGAATGACAGTCCGAACCCAGCTGATATCCACCCCACCCTCCGCCCTCCCCATCCTCCCCTTCTCTTTTTCTCTCTCGCACACAAAACACACTCCCTCCTGCTTCTATCCATTTCTTCTCTCTCATCTCTTGAAATTAGACACACTCTCCCCTCTTTTTTCTCTTCCCTGACATTTCCCTTATTTCTCTGTCCCTCCCCGTCGCCTTTTCTCTCTCTCTCTCTCTCTCTCTCTCTCGCTCGTCGTGTCGCCTTCTTCTGTCCTTTTCCCATCTCTCTCATACACATAAAAAACACACGTGCGCGCGCCGCCACCACCTCTGAGTCTGCCGTTTTACCTCTCGTTCACTCTCTCCTTAAAGCCTCCACCTCTGTGTCTCTCTCGCTCTGTGTTTTCTCCTTCCCTTTCTCCTGATTTCTCTCATGTGTGCAGCATGGGGGCTGGAGCTCGCAGCACTGCGGGGGCAGCCCTCACTCCCTCAGATGTATGCGTGCGACTGTGGCACTCACTGATAAACACAGGGACAGGGATGGCAAAGCTCACATCTCCCACTTTCTTACTCGCACTCAGTCAGGGGTCCCGAGCATTGGAGAAAAAAAAAAAAAAAGCCGAAACTTTATTGCACCCTAGTGTGCAGCGACAAAATGACTATTCATGTAAGCACGGCAGTCCATCACCGTCTCTCTCTCTTCCTTCTCTCTTTGCTTTGCCCGCTGCTGACTGCAGATACAGTTGGTGTTGCAGAAGAAATAGTGGAGTGGAGAATATTTACGACACTGGAAAACAACAGCGGTTTCATTGTCGCATTGTGGTTGACGCCATTAGAAGAGATATTTACTCCAATTAGTGAGGATTTCTACACAACACGGAGTGGGCAGCTTGAACAAAGCACTCACTCCTCCGTTTGCACGGATAAAACCAACTCGCTAATGATTTACTGATTCTTTCGCTAATTGCTCAGTATTCATTTTACTCTCATAAAGCTTCAGTATCAGTGTGGCATCTACTGACGAAGCTTAGCGCTGCTTGTCTTGAAGCTAACACATTAAGTCAATTAATTGATCAGCTGATTGACGGACAAATAATCAGTGACTACTTTGGTAACTGATTTATTATTTCTGTCCTTTTCCAAACAAAAAATAAAAAACAAAAAAAACCCTTGTCTTGTTCCGGCCTCTCAAATGGATTTGCTGCTTTTCTTTGACGTATATCACTGTAACCTGATTATCTCTGGGTTCTGGGCAATTAGTCAAACAAAACAAGATGTTTAACGACATCAGGCATTAAGAAGTTTTTTTTTGAAAAATATTTTTAGATAATTAATTGATTGATGGAAAAAATAATTTGCAGATGGGTCAATAATGAAGAGTAATCACCAGTTGCAGCCCTAATCTTTTGGTGAATCAGTCCCAGAAGAGTTACGCTCTTTTCTCTTTTCTTGTCTTGCAGGACCTGGACAGTTTCAGCAGCTTATGAAATCGCCACCCTTCCCTCCAGCTCTCTCCTGCTGTATAGCGTCGAATGGAGAAAGAAAAGGGGTGGGGTGGAGGGTGGGAGTGGAAAAGGAGAGAGAGCGAGAGAGAGAGAAGGTGGAGGGGAGTGAGGTGGCGTGGCCGTTTGCTCCCGTCTCGACCACGGGTATTCTTGGGTTGATAATACAGATGTCGATGTTATTGCTTGAGAATACGCGTAGCTGAGCGGAAGCCATCATCATCGATAACAACAAACGTTTCTCCTGCTGATGTGAAGAGCCGCCGTGGTGATGGCAATCCTCTCCTTAAGTCTCGCTTGTGGTCCTCAGACTCACCCCCTCACCCCCTCCCCCCATTCCTCCACCCACCATCCTCTCGGCCTCTGCAGGAAGTAAGATCCTTCCAAGCGTGCATCACACACCTTTTTAGCTCTGATTGTTCATCCGCTTGACAGATGCCCTTATCAGAGAGCCTGGTGAAGAGGGGAATCCAATAAGTGCACATGGTGGAGGGATGGGGAGGTGGGGGCATGTGCAGTGAGGGTTTGGTGGGTGGGGTGGGGGGTGGGGTGGGGGGGGGGGGGGACAGGGAGGCTGGGCCCCCGATGGCAGGAAGACACGACTCTGCACGACAGGACAGAAGGTCCAGCAGTCGCACTAGCTCCTGTGGCTCGCCGTGTATAAGGTCACAGTCAAAGAGCAAATCCAATATCCAGACAGGCTGGCGGGCAGACGGGCGGGCAAACAGGCTGGCGGGCAGGTAGGGGCACGGGCAGGAACACATTTAGAAAGTAAGAGATAAATCTCAGTCTACACTCAGCTGTTCTCCAGGCTGCCCGCAGGAGGGGCGGGAAGAGAAACAGAGACAGGGACAATGAGAGAGGCAAACAGGAAGCAGCAGACGAGAACAACATCTAAGAGGAAAAGAACATTTACTCAGGTATTGCACTAAAGAGTAATTCTATTTTCTGATCATTATGCTGGTATTCCACTACATTTCAAGGGTAAATATTGTCTTTGAGAGTGTGTGTAACTCCACTACATTTATCTGACAGACTCTTTTGAAGATTCATATTTTTGCGTACAAGAAAAAAATATTAAAAAGGTTGTAAAATATGTTTCTGTGCAAAACATCTTATCAAGTGTGACTGAGACTGAGACTTAAAGAAAGTGACAAACATGGCAGAGCAGTGACAGTAAACAGGATGTCTTTATTTCGAAAGAAAATTCGAGGATTTTTCATATTCAGAAAAAAAGTTTTAACCATGAAATAATATCAACACCTTATAATTCATTTTTATATGAACAATATATATATATATATATATATATATATATGTAAACTATATAGAAAAAAAATAAATAATTGACAGTCATAAAGTTTGTATTAAATTACAGTTAAGTTAGTATTTATATATTTAGATATAAACAATAAATAAATAAAAAAGGTCCCGTTCATCACAACATCACAAATTAAACAAGAGCAGCTCGCACAGATCGCCTGCAGCACGAAGTCTCAGGTATTTTGAAGAGACATAAAGCAGCTCTGCAATTTATCGAAAACCATATTTACTGCAGACTGTGAAGACCAGCTGCATAAACGAGTTAACGTTCCCAACTTGGTTAGCGTAGCGTACCTCGCCTCGTTTCTCACACACCGTAGCAACAGCGTGCTGCTCACAGTCTGTATTATGGAGCAAATGCCCTTAATTCAATCAATAATTCAATCAAGTTTCACGTTTCAGAATCCTGTTAGTGTTGATTTAAATGAACAACAGTTATGAAATATTCTTACACATTTGAGAAAGTAAAGTTTCCAGGATTCAGTGACAGAAATGTCTTTATAAGAGATTCGCTGATAAAACTGTTTATTGAATATGTTAAAATTAGCTTCACCTCAACCAGCCTAAACAGTAAAACGCTGCTTACACATGAAGGAAACACTAACACTGTCACAATAAGCCCATGATACATGACATTATAATTTGCAACACTATGTAAGGGATGCATTCGCCGCAGAACTTTCACTTTATACTTTTGATTTCGCAGATAAAACCGTTCGTTCACTTTTATTTGTCAAGGAGCATTTTTACACTGATATTGCTAGAAAGGATCTGATAACCTCTTTCACCTCTGTCTGGATCAAATCACCAGTCAAGGCATGTGTTAGAGCTGAAATGTTACACTCATAAAAAAACAACAAAAAAAAAAACCCTCTCCCCTTAATATTATTTGTTATTTTGATGATTTGCTCGCCTCATCTGTGGAAGCCTGTGGGGTGGTCAACATGGTCAATTTCCCCACTGTGATATACTGTAGTTTTCAGGGAATTGGATCATATTAGTGTTATTGTAATGGGGTGTAATAAGATTATTCAAATCCCTCTATTTCACAGTGGGCGAATGTGATGCTGAGGCTCATCCATGTAAAAGGGCCCTTTGACAGAAACTGTGTCTGTGTGCTAAACCCTGGAAATTCCCAGCCAAGAGGATTCTCCACGCCACTCCCTAGAGACTCCACTCACATCAGCGCCACTGTCTCTCTGTCGTGTGTGTGTGTGTGTGTGTGTCTGGTGTGTGTGTGTGCAATTTTTCTGTCTCTTCTTCCATACAGCAATTAAAGATCCAATTGATTTCCCTGCCTACACTGATTACCTGCTTCACTAGTTTGGTTTTTCTATGATATCGGATTAATTGTGGGACTATATACAGGGAGGTAACACAGTAACATTAAACCTTGATATTATATTACAACAATGATCTCAAAAATGACCATTTATATATAGCTCAAGTGATTATTTGATTAATTGATTAGTCAATCGGCAGAAAACTAATTCAACAGATTTGATATTTGATTAACCATTAAGTCAGTTTTTCATGGAGAATGTAAAAAAAAAACTTGCTGTTTCTAGTTTTTCAAATGCAAAGATTTCCTGTTTTTCTTTGTCCTATGTGAAACTGATATCTTACACAAAACACTACATTTTAAAGAAGTGATGTTTGGCTTTGAGAAATTTACCAACAATTTTTCTGACGTTTTATTGAGCAGATTAATCAAGAATAAGAATAATGAGTAGCTGCAACAACAAAAAAATATTGCTGTTTTTTGCAGATGCATTGTTTTGAATTTTATTGTATTCCGCAGGTGTAAATATTTGGCTCCACGATCATGTCAAACCAATAATTTTCTATGTAGTGATACTACTTCACATACAGCGCAGTGACAAGACTAAGAGCGTGCAGCCGTGCCAGAGGCTAACGTGTTGTAGGTTAGCGTGTTAGCACGGTAACATTGGATAAGTGGCCTTACACGCAAACTACAGCTGAGGTTGATGGGAATGCCATTTGTTGCGTAGGCATTTGGTCATAAACCACTAGATGGCACTAGATGAAAAGTCAGGAGATCACTAAAGTTACTGGGATTCATCCTCTGGGAAGCCGGCAAGTCCAGAGTTGTTCCAGTACTGATACTAGTAAGAGAAGAACCTTCGATACTGCCTAAAATACAGTATCGGGTATCAGCACCACCAACAGTATCTTACACCGGAAGTTGTGCTGTGCAGCAATGCCGGTGGCAAACAGGAAAGGCTAGGTTAGAGGATCAACAAAGTCTCTCGGGATCTTCCTCTGGGAACCATGAATCTTATGAAAAACATTATTATAACATATTTCATTAAATACCAAAAGTGTCATCCTGCTGGTGGTGCAACAGAAAGAGTCAGGGGAAACCGAAAGTCAGTAGGATTCATCCTCTGATGACCATGAATACAGTAACAAAAAAATGTACAAAATTTCGTCTTAATCTGACCAGTAGCAGTTGAGATATTTCATTCTGGACCAACCAAGGAACCAGTATCACCGTTCTTAAAGCCACTCTGCCAACATGGCTAAAAATATCACAGCACTCTCTATTCACTGTAAATAATGATCATCGATATTTATAACATGTTTCCATGGAATATTATGTTGTTCAAAAGCACAATTAACCTGCCTACACTGTACATCTACAGCAGCGTATGTTCAGCAACACTGCCTACACACCCAGCACTCAAATTACCTGTAATTCTTCATTCTTCACGTCCCGTAGGACCGATGATGATGATGATGATGACGAGGGTGATTAACGTATTGTCTTTCCTTTACAATTATAAGCTGCCCATGAGCAACAGAATGTCCAGCACCTCACATCTGTGAGTGAGCTGACATCAAAGCAACACCCCCCCCCCCCCCCCCCCCCCCCCTATACTTCTGTCTGCAATAACCACAGCTCTAAAGCAAACAGAGACAGTAGACTGAATGAATAAGTACGCCTTGGATTTGGCCACGCGGTGATAGTGGTAATTTCCCCCTCAATGAGTCACTCCATTACAATTACCCTGTAATATTTATCCAGACAAACAAAGGGCCTGATACATGCAGGAGTGGCTGCAGGGATCTGATGGATGGATGGATGGATGGATGGAGAGAGAAAGGGTGCTGCAGGTATAGAAGGATGGGTATGGAGAGGGTGGGGGTGGGGGGTGGAGGGAGGAAATCACAGTGCAATAAGAGCCCTCTCATTAGGGCCTGTCTTTATCACTGTGCAGCTCCTGTGAGACGTGGCAGATGAGAGGAGGGAACAGAAGGCCAGGAGGAGAGCAGGGCTCAGATTAGGATCCTTATTGCTATGATAATCACTGTTTGTCATCCAGTGTGCACATTTCACACCTGTGGTAAATGCAGATGGGTTAGTTAGTTAGCGCCAGGGTCATATCATTCGGTGTGTGCATGTGCATGCGTGCGTGTTGTGTATGTTTGTGTGTGCTGTTTCTGTGTGTGTGTGTGTGTGTGTGTGTTTGGAAAAGAAAAACAGATAATAGTTCATGTATGTGTGCATGTGAGAATGAGAGAGAAAGAGAGAGCGAGAGAGAGGAACAGTGATACCATGTGTGTGTGTGTGTGTGTGTGTGTGTGTGTGTGTGTGTTTGCATATGTGTGTGTATTTCTGGTGCATGGAGGGGGCGCACGTGAATGCAAGTGCGTACGCTTTTAGAATGAACAAATAGATAAAGATAGAATTAAATAAATAAGTAACAATCACATGCATTGCTCTCGGTGCCTGGCAACCGGATCTCTCCGTTGCCTTGGAAACAGTTGCTACAGAATGTGAGGTGATTGGCAACCGTGACAACGAGGAGGGAATAACATTTGACCCCGCTTGCTGACGAGGGGAGGCGAGTTGGGGTGGGGGGAGGTTGGTGGAGGGTGTGTGTGTGTGTGTGTGTGTGTGTTGGGGGGGGGAGTAGAGAGACTAGTAGATAGAAGATAGTATCAGATATGAGCGTATTTAGAAATTCATCCTCTGAAGCCGCTTTACTCTCAATTCTTCCTTAACACACACAACCTCTCTCCTCTGGCTCACGCATGCACACACACACACACACACACACACACACCACACACACACACACACACACAGGCTCAATGCTTTAACATACCAGCACTCGTGCCAGCTCAAACTCACACTCTGCCACCCACCACCATAGTACACACACACACACCGACACACACACACACACACACACACTCACACACAGTTGTCTTCTAGACCCAACACATTACACACCATATCTACACTTCTCCTATCACATGTAAAATCTGCACAGGGTGTGTTTGAATTCGCACCAAGGTGTGTCCGCGTGCGACCGCGAGTGTGTGTTGGCTTCGTGACACTTACTCAACACCATTAAGTGCAAATATAACCTACACACACTGTGCCGTAGAGACACGTATGAATCAGGGAGCCATTGTTTGCTCCTGAAGCTACAGTGTACTATGTGAAACAGAAGGCAGTGTGAAATCAGCGCCAGCTCCAGTGCCATGAGGAGAACCTCGCTCCATCCTTCCCTCCTCCTCTGCTTCCCATCCGATTGCACTTTCCGTCTTTCCATCCCTCGCTTCACTCTTCCCCTCTCTCTGCCTGGCTAAACTAATAAGGGTGTGATTAATGGTCTGCTAATTGCTGTAATCTCAGTTAATTAGAGTGGAGATTCTTCAGTGGTTGAGTGCTTAGGGAGAGATGCATGTTGCACTGATCTGGAGGTACAGTGCTGGCAAAGCTCCACGTGGACAGGAAAAGAGATGTACTCAGTGTAGTACAGTAGTACCATCTCACGCCGAGGCTGCCGTTCACACATCTACACAAACAACAGTGGACAGGTAGATAATATATTGTATTTTTATTCGGCAATTTTATCTGTTGTGGAAATCATTTCCACTCAGACAAAGCCAGGGCTGCAGCAAACAATCATTTGATTCATCATCCAGTTATTTTCTTGATCAATCGATTACTTGTTTAGCATCAAATCACAGAAAATAGCAAGAAATACCTATCAAATATTTTCTTTACATCTTTACCACAGAATAAATCACAGAAGACGTAGATGTTCACATTTGAGAAGCCAGTGAATTTTCTGCATCTTTGCTTCAAGAATGACTTGACCAGTTAATCCATCAGCAAAATATCTGAGAACAAGAGATTAATCGACTGAAGGTTTCAGCTTGAGTCCTATAGTCATCTTTGACTAATTTATATCATTTATACAAGGTGTGATCTCGTAGATGCTTATTCTTATTGGCGAGTTTCCTTGGGAATTCACAGTTTTATAAATCAGATGTATTTAGTCTTTTTTGACTTGTGCTGTTTGTCTGTAACTCTTTTGTTGCTTCGCTCCATTCAAATGACAACAAAAGATGTTTTGAAGGAAATGTAGTCCGGGCCAGATTACATTTTCTGTTCATACAATGAGGATATATTGTTAATTAACGTACCTGGCAAGTCACAATGTGATGTCGATACTGAACATATCAATAAAATGAAAACACATTTGATTTATTTTCTTGCAATACAGTGTTTAGGTGCTCGTAGGTCATGGTTAAGGTTAGAGAAAGATCCTGGTCTGGTTTACACACGAATCAGAAAACACAATATAATAATAATCACCATTTAAATGAATAGAAATATAAAATATATAATCAATAACCTCCTCTCCCTGTGATAATTTTATACAGTCTCTAAATGACATTAATGAATATAGTGACATATACAGTATTTACACATTTCAATACACATCCTCACTATGTAGCATTTACAAATACACACACTGGTACAGGAAATTCACCCTCTTATTACGAGTGCATGTCCTTCTCAAACTCATCCAGACTTTACTTTAAATATTTAAAATTCTTGCTAAAATTCCAAGGTTAAATATATATGCTATAATCCATAGAAATATGTCTAAAGTGATGCACAAGACATCTACAGCTTTCTGTTTGAAGTCATGGTGCAGCCATGAAACAGTGATGCCTTGGGTTTGAAACTTTAAATATTTAGTGTGAAATACGTTCAGTGGTGCACAGGAACAAGGAGATCCAGGATATACAGTTTCTGTGAGATTCTGACATTCGAGGAGAAATAAAAATCTAATTTACTGAAGGTCAAATTGATGGGAACTCAGACTCTCTCTAAAACAATAGCAAGATATTATTTGTACTATCGTGTGTCTCCTGTTTAAAATAACATCCTTTAATTGGTTGGTGTTAAATATTTTTTGTCTTTAAATGTATTTGCTGAATTTTGGAAGGGTAAGCTTCAAAATGTCTCTTCTTTGACCCACATACACTCTCTGGCTACAGTGCCTGGTGTGTCTTTCTGGGTGTGTTTTTAACTGAGAGGTGTGAAGACTGGAGCCTCAGCCCTGAGGATATACATGTACCCTGTGTCACACACACTCACACACACACACACAAGCACTAACACACAGATTCTCACTTACACACAGACACATATGCATACACGCTCGGATAAACATACCCAGTCTCACACATATACACACACACACACACACACGCAGAGCAGATGTGGCAGTGTGGATGCACATGTAGCCAGTGTCTCGCAGTGAGGTGGGCTCCAGGTAACCCGGAGTGACAGCTAGGTGTCTGCAGCACGCTGTCCAGACGTGTGAGGAGTGGGACAGCTGGACTGCCTCCCAGATGTGGCAGGATTCATCAAACACACACACACACCCATAAACACATAGACACACAAACACACACACACACACACACACACACACACACACACACACCAGATGTGGCAGCGGGAGTCATAACACAGAAGGCCCCAGCTGTTCACATCTCAAGAAAAGGGAGGACCAGCTCTTCTTGTCTGATGGCGCTTGTCAAACTTCCTGGTATGGAGGACAAGTGGGGTTAAATCATACTGACAATAGTTGCCAGTCTGCGTAAAGAGTGACAGGTGCATATGAATTTGTGTGTGCATGTGTGTGTGTGTGTGTGTGCCTTTGTGTATCTGCACGTTTTGTTTACTCGTGAAAAGCTTTTCTTCGGCATTTTGTTAGTTGTTACAGTAGTTAGTTTAGTTGTGTGGGTGTAGAATGGAATAGATTGCGCATGGCACCACACAAACTTATGGCACCCCCCCTCCCTTTCTGACGCCTCCACACACACCCCCACACACACATACTGGGACCTGGCATAGGCTGCTCTGCTACCCATTCGAGTCTAACTGCTTTACATTAGCACCACCAACATTATGTAATGTGGCACGAAGCTAAATGTTAAAACTCAGCCTTGCAGGAGCTGGGTTCTGTCCGCTGGGATTTGGAAGTTTCAAAATGATTTGCTCACTTCTTCTTCTCTACTTTCTAATAGATGCAGGCTGTTGTTTAGAGTACGGGGCTGATGTAATGGACACCGAATGACAAGGAATGCTACTCTTCTCTGGGCCCCTTTAAAGTACCATTACTGGAAGACAGTATCAAGTGTGCCATCTTGTGTTCATTATCAGAATAGCAACAGCTTCAAATCAGCTGATGGTGGAAAAAAAAAATCGCAGTCACTTTGTGTAATCACATTGTGTTCTCTTCACTCCTTAATACGTGATTGCAGCACAGACAGTACAAAACTGTACCAAAACCATTAGGGGGGTGGGTGGGGTCAGAAAACCAGGGTGAAAGTAGTGCAGTTTGAGAAAGCAGGGGAGAGATTTCATGTTTGAATTCAGCCTTCCCTTGTTACATTTATTGTGTAAAAAAAAAAACGTAGATCATATAAATGGCTTAATGGCTTTTTATGTCACTTTACACAAAAAACAAAGTCCAAAGTCGCTGATGACATGAGGGAGGATCTTGCTTTTTATTTTTTTTTTTATAAAGGGAAAGATTAGGGTTCAGCCCATGGATGGATTATGGGAATTGGATACGTGACACAAAGATGGCGACTGATCACTTGAATGGAAATTGTTCATGTAGCACATAAACCAGAAACGTTTTTCTAGCTTCTCAGTTTGCTTCCGCGTTGTGCGGCGCGTGTGTGTTAGTGTTTTCCCTGCTGGGCCCACCCGTGTGTTCCAGCTCAACTGCAGACTTTACATCATGATGACATCACAAAAACTTTTCTAGCCTCCTTGAAATGTTTTAAAAACATAAAATACTAAATTTTAACAGAGAGAAAAAAAAGAAAAGACTTTGTTTGCAGTTCTAGGTGTCTGTTTCACGATTGGAGGTCACATGGGATTTTGTTTGCAATACCACGAGTGGCCACCGGAGGCACATTTGCAGCGAGTGGTCAGTAAGGAGCAGGCGGCTAATCTCGACTCGGTTCTTTGTGGTTCAATAGCCAAACAAACAAACGGGATTATCGTGACCAACAACACCATTTAAAACTCTGTGACCACCATTTTTAAAAAATTTGGATATGTTCAAAATCAACCTAAAAATGTAAATAGATGATGTGGTCTGCCGTTGTTGATGTTGTGTGCTTGCTGCTGGCATTGCAGGGAGATGTATAGAGGGATGTAATGGCCTGGCTCTGTAGCGGCTTTCTAGCCTGTGGATGAGCAAAACTTCTTAGAGGGTTCGCAAGTTCAACCAACTCTGAACCAACTCAATCACTTCTGTGCAGTCCCTTCTTCTGTTCTGTCAGGAATCTTTTGTCAGTGTTACTTCCACATACTTTGAGCAGAGGCATAAAGACGAGGGCAAAATGATTGTAGCTTGTACTGATTTTTTTTTTTTCCTCCATTTTAATACTAGTAATGATAAATCTTTTTGAAGCTAAAATACTTCATGTGCAGAAATAGTCAAACTGGCACATTGGTTCCCTAGTGTGCCAGTGTTATCAATAACACATTTGTTTGGGCAATTATAAACTACTTTATATTACTCATGCACCATTAGGTATTGAAGCACTTTTACTTGCAGAATTCCCTCGACCAGAAGGAGTTTCTAAAGCCCAAACATCCCAAAAGGTTTTCCTTTAAAGGTTTCCATTTTAATGTCAAATCAAATTTTAATGTCAAATAGTTCATCAAATATCATAATCATATGAGCCTTTAATTAATGTGTACCCTCTGTGAGGAACTGAGGGTTCTACAGTTCAATTTAAAACCTCAAAAATCAAAATAATGGCTTGTCTTGCCTTAATTTACCAATGAAGGATGTCAAATTACCTGCAATACATGTCAACAACTGTGCTCAAAGCAGCAGTAGCCGCCAGCAATTACACACATTTCCTCCAGACTGCTCTCTATTCCAGTTGATTATAGGCTGCTAACGAAGATATCGTAGCAGACTATTTATTCAGAAAATGCCATGTTAAATTTCTTATCATGTATATGGTGTTGGAAAGCAAACAGAGGGGCTTTCCCAATCCTTCTGGCTGCAAGACTGTTGCTACACCTCGACCTTCTCCCACTGCTGAGGCACACATTTAAATAGCATGTTTATTTGTTGGAATAATAGCTGTTTTTGACTCACTACCTGCAATACAGCGCTAATTAGTCTCCTCCTGAGATAATTAAATATTTTGAGCCTTGGTAAGTTCAAACATTGCTCAGAGGGCCTAAGGGAGGTTAATAATTACTGTAATTGACTTAAGACGGCAGCATAATGGTTTATCCTGCCAAGTGTTTTCTTGGGATTACTACTAATGTTATTGTCTTATAAATACACTGTTCCAAAGTATCCTCATGAAATGGAGAGCGGAGGAAAAAACAAAAACCCACAGCATTAATATTCTAATATAATACATGAATACGATTTGCATTAACACCCATGAATGTTCGTATATGTATATCCTGCATGTACACACAGGAATAGGCATATGTGTGTGTAGTGTGTGGTGAATTTCTTTTCAATTCCATCTGCATACTCTGAATGTCTGGTCCCAGAGAGTTCCCCGAGGGCAAACACCTGACGCACAGTCATACAAATATTAATATGGAATTTGTATTACGTACGTTAATGCTGCACAAATACAACTAATTCTATTTGTATTTCCACTGTGGGCATTTTTCACAGTATTTCCTGTTCCTTGAATATTTTGATACACATTTCTCCCTGGAACAGATGGTTCAATATTTTCTCATTATCTATATTCAGCCATGTCAAATGTAGTTTTCAGAAAACCTTCATCACTTCTCTGTTTTCCACTGGTGTTTTATGCGTGCTATCCGGATAATTTCATTATCCTCTGTGGCCTTCTCTCTGTGTCTGATTGTGTTTTATAGGTTACCTGAAAAAAGATCCAATCAAGGCTCCAAATGCCCCTGACCTCGGGGCAGAGCCGTTGACATTTCCTGTGCGTCTGGAGCTCTGTCTCATGACTGCGTCTATTCGGGTGAAAAAAGACAGCGACTGCTGCTCTGCTTTTGCCCATATGTCAATTTCTACTGAACCAAACAAGCAAAGACTTTGATTGTTTAATCCTGGTACATCCGAAGAAAAAAAAAAAATCAATTTTTTTATACAGAAACAGTTTTTATGTGTAAACTCCAGGGCATTAGCAAGGATTCTGGAAATACTGAGGTCATGAGTTGAAAGCTTGTAATGCAAATACAAAATCGAAGGCCTGTAAAAAATGCATTATTTGGTTTTTCATATTATCATTATTTATGAAGGTAGACAGCCTTTTTTCCTGCATATAACCTGCAATAGACTGAACAGAAAAATCATTTATCAGCCCAAAACAGTCAAGTTTAACCACTCTTGTCTTGAAATACTGTAGTGAGCCGAACCGCCATGGGGGATTAATTGTAGGAAAAATATGTTACTAGTGTTGGTA
The DNA here is from genome assembly GCF_021018895.1 of Seriola aureovittata. Classification (NCBI taxonomy): domain Eukaryota; kingdom Metazoa; phylum Chordata; class Actinopteri; order Carangiformes; family Carangidae; genus Seriola; species Seriola aureovittata. The sequence continues at coordinate 20,758,477 of NC_079380.1, read as the reverse complement.
TCAAGCTAGTTGACAAGTAATGCTAATGTTTGCAGCTTACATTCGAGCAGACAGATACATTCTTTGTAATTTTTGTAATTGGAAATATGACTGGACGACTGCTGGTCGAGAGAGTGGTTTAACAAACTGTCCGCTCCCAGAAACTAAAGTGAGAACGTGACCTCAGTATCGTCGGTGGAGGCCCTGAGCCTGGTAAACCGGCGCTTTTACCTGAGCTACTGACCCATATGACTTCAGCTATCAACAGCCGTGACCGCAGCAGTCTGTGGACACCTCTAAAAGTCTTTTTTTCTTGCAATGTGGATAGACAAGACTCAGCAGGCTGTTAGTTCGCTTCACTGCACCGCATCTCCTCCTCCCGTTCAAACAAGAGTTTTACCAGCGCACCACTCCAAATCATAACTGATTTAACTTTAGATATATACACTTTTCTGCTGAGCATATGGACGTCCACTGCAGGGCCACTATAAAACCAATCACCTCTATGTCCCGGGCTCCGAGCCAGCCACCTCTCCCCTTCCAGCAAATGTCTTCAAGGTCCTCTTCACACAGAGTTTATGCTTCATCTAAACAGAACCAACAGGGATGGCACTGACCCAAAGCCTCAGCCGGCCTGCAGATTTTTTACACCGCCCTGCTGCGACCTGCCCTTCGTCCCGTCTCACACCTTGATGAGAACAGCCTTTTGGCCTGCGGTGAGGTGAAGTAGCCCAGTGTATTAAATTGTTCTCCTAATATGATAAACAGTGTCGCTGTTGTTCTCATTAACATCATAATTACATGTTAATTACAAGTAAGTCATCAGAGACATAAAAATTTCCATGCTTGAAAATGTAAATTAAGGATTTGTTTAGCGAGACTGACAAACTCAATTATATCAATGGGATAACAAAAGCTTTCAAAATCCCTTTCGAGATTTTTATGAAATCAGAAGAGAGACTTGATGCTTTAATGTGTTGATTGTCATCATTTTGTACCCATGTATCAGTTTGACACCAAAACGCAGTATTTAAATTTCTATTCATTTCACACTCAGTCATGAGTCACTTCCACCCATTTCACACCAAAACTGTGACTTATTTACTTTCACACACAACAAACTGACAGCCGTTTAAAAGACACAGAATTAAAATGTAAGTAATCATGTAACGTTCATGTAATCTGATAAACATTAAGAAATAGTTTGACATTTTGGGATATAAGCTTGTTCAGCTGACCGCTAGATTAAAAGATTATATATGTTAAATATACAGCTTCAGCAGATTGTGTCAAGGACGGTGGTTTGCATATGAAGAGGACATGTCCTTACCAATGTCCCTCCGAGAGTCAATGCCTCCAATACAACAGATTTAGGCACGCTAGCACTTGATTGGTTGAAAGGGCGGGGGCTATCCGAAGTCTCACGTCATGTGAGAATATCACATGACGTGAGACATGACTGTCAACTGATGTTGATTGACCACGTTAGCTAGTGTTAACTAGCAAGTTAACCCTGGCTTCTGTCTTCTGTGGGTTAGCAGTCAGGTTGCTAGCAGGAGTAAACATAAAATGGTCAAAATATGAGTTTAATTTCTGTCGAAACAAAACCCCTTAGAAAATCTCACAATGAATATTATGACATTTTTATGCCTTACTGTACTATGATGTTTTTTGTCATTTTTATACTATAACATTTTTAAGTCTTACTTTACTATTACGTTTTTATGTCTTATTATATTATGGCCATTTTTTAATGCCTCACTATACTGTGACTTTTCTATGCCTTAGTGTACAGTGACTTATTTTTTTTTGCCCTATTATACTAAGACTCTTTATGCCTTACTGCACTGTACTGTGGCAGTTTTATGCTTGACTTTAATATGACTTTTGTGTGCCTTACGATGCGATGTTTGTCTCCCCTCTCCTCTTTATGTGTGTGTGTCTCTGTGCTTCAGGTGACTCAGCAGAGGCGTGGTCTGGACAGCAGCTCACCACCACAACTGCAATCTATCACTCATCATCATCTGCAGTATATATACCCATGATCATCCATCCTTTCGTTGCCACATTGTCTAGCTCTTCAGAATGGTAGTTGCTGTCTCGGCCGCTCTGATTAGTTTATGTGACCGCAGAGTTATCTAGTGTTTCACTAATCTCCCTGGTGTTTTCACCTGTATTAACTCTGTGCTCCAGAAGACATCCTGATTTTTTTGCTGCTGATCCTGCCACAGTTCGCTGTCACCACGCCACACCACCCACCAAGCCTTTGGTCTCCGGTGTCCTCCGTACGTCTGCCTTGTGTACTCCTCAGACACCTGCATTCAACTGTAATTGCTGGTGTGTTTTGTGTTCTGTCTCTGATCTTTGGTAAAACATCAGTCCTGACAAAAACATAACACTAACTATACTATGACGTTTTCAAGCCATACAAGCCTTATATTATGACGAGGATATGTTATTATGACATATATACTTCCTATTGATATATGAAGATATAAGTTTTTAACACATGAATTACTCATGGTAAAATGCAACTTCATTAAAACATGTATGTCAATATTTGTATATGTTTGTATATGATTTTCTTAACAATTTCTTTTTAAATTTAAACATACATGTCTATCTTTTATATTTACATATAGACCTATACTATGAACCTTTACCAACAGGCTTTGGGATGGATATACTGTATATTCATTTAACTATGTCTATCATATAAACAGCCATACTAATAGCCATACTATTGTGTAGATAGCTTAGCTTAGCACAAAGACTGAATCACTAATGAATCAAACAAGTGAAATATTAACTTACAGGTGTTGGTAGGTGTGTTTTGTTATCTTTGGACAGAGCTAGCCTAGCTTTCTGTCCCTGTTTCTGGACTGTGTGTTAAGGTAAGCTAATCACCCACTGGGTGCTAACATGTCAAACTACTCCATTGACATTTGGACTTTACAGGAGTTATTTTTGCTATTTCTACATAGCCAACGTTAGCAGCAACATTCAGCATCAAACGTTTATGCCTTTACTTGCCAAGAGCTGTCTCCAGCTGTGGAAAGCAACGCCAATGTTAACTGTTGTTTTTATCACTTCTTTTCCTCTTCTGAAGTTAGCACGCTAACCAGCTAGCCCTGGCCTGTTCCAGCCTGTCTCCTAACTTTCCCATAACAACCCACTGTTCCAATCTGCCCTGAAGAGGGCGTATTATAACCTGTTGTATTATAAAGATAACGATCGCTGAAGCTCTTTCAAGTGTCAATCACCACCACCCACTCCCGGCGAGAAACCATGTTCAGCAGCTGAAAAAACTTAAATAGCCTTTTTTTAAAGGGCCAGTTCACCCTAATTAAAACATGATATATTTTTCATTTAAATTACAGACCAACGTCCAGACACTTTACAACCTACTGCACCAGAGAAACTAAACGACAGCACATCAACCGCTGTTTACCTGCTGGCTCCTGACATGTTATCTGATATCATTTGAATGCATCATTTTCACCGTACCTCTTTATTTCACTGTGCCACTCCTATTATTGGCATCTGATCTGCTTTAATTAGAAGCCGATGTTTAGTAAATCTGTGAGGCTCTTCATTGTTAGAGAAGGGATTAGATTCATCCTGTCTCGACACACTCTTTCAGTCGACACAAATATCATTTATCCATTTCTGTGTGCTTTCTCACTCACTCGCTCAGTCAGTCGCTCTTCCCTTTATTTCCTCTCTGCTAGACCGGGAAGGAAATACTGAACAAATTTGAATTTTCACAGTAAAATCTAATTCTCTTTAAATTTGTATTAGATTGTAGCTACAATCTAATTTAATTGTGCTCTCAGGTTGTAACCGAACCATAAAGCCTAAGATGTCTCCTACAGTATGTTCCTTTCTTCGGTTCCATGAGATTGTACGTTGAGTGAGTATTACTACCTCCATATATCTGTCCCTAATACTCTGCTGGGCAATGTGCAATCCATCTTTCAAAATGTCTCTGACTCCATGCTTGTTTCTGACTCACTCACTTCTTTAATAGAGGGTACGATCCACTCATATGAACTCATTAACCCAAACAGAATTATTAATTTTCAAAGCAATTCAATGAAACGTATACCTTTATAACTATATATTACCTTATGTAGGCCTAGTTTGATTTTGCCCACAGAGCTTTTATTGCCACACAATGTAAGCCCAAGGCTACAAGCCAGTATGTGAGTATGAGAAGAACATTTTTCAGTGTGTGTGTGTGTGTGTGTGTGTGTGTGTGTGTGTGTGTGTGTGTGTGTGTGTGTGTGTGTGTGTGTGTGTGTGTGTGTGTGTGTGTATGGTGGAACCAGATAGACAACCTTGACTCAACGTGTCATTCTGGAAAATGACAGACAAAGAAGTTAGACAGTTGCCATGACAAACGACAACCCACTCCAGACTAAAGAATAAAAACTCATTAGCAGGCTGAAAATGACCCCACGTCAGAACTGACAATGTAGCATAGACTATCAGGATCTACAGTTGATTCATTTGCTCTAATAGTGTGAAGGTTACTCGTTCCACATGAATTCATGTTTTTCGCCCAAGGTGTGTCCATTTCCTCTCACATTCCACAGTCTATTGGTGGCTAAAGGTGTTTCCTTGTCACCTGTGCAGCATGCTGGTATAAACTAGATTGAGTCATATCTCAATCTCTGCCCTGCAAGCCAAGACAAAAGATAATGCCTTCCTTATCATACTATAATTCTCTGGCCAAATTCTCACGTTTCAAATTCAAATTCAAATTCACAAGTACTTTATTGGCATGAAAGATCGATGTACATGTATATATTAAATATATATTACATATTATTTGCATGCATGTGTGTGTGCGTCTAGGTCATTCACTGGCCCTCAGGTTATGGCATGTTGATGTATCTTAGGCAGCGAGATATGCCCTGTCTCCTTCTCCTATGAGTATTTTTTTAATTTTGAAATGTCGTTTAGGAATTACAGAACTGAAATGGTTAAAGTAAATGTTCCATATTTCATTTAATGATTTACATTTTCGGAGGAAGTGCATCTCCGTCTCACCTGTTAAACAGTGACTACATTTCACTTTTTATTTAAAGGACCACACCAGTGTATTTGTAAGAGCCCCACTTGACATCTTGAGCTCACTTGTTTTATCTATTCAATGCTCCAAACCTCAGAAATACTCAGTTCACAGCGATATAAAACAGAGAAAAGCACCAAATCCTCTCGTAGGAGAAGATGATAGAGAATGTTTGACATTTGCGCTTGGAGAATGACTGATCATCAAAATAGTAAAATAGTAAATAGTAATAATTTTCTGCCAATTGACTTATTGATTAATTGACTAATCTTTCAGCTCTACTTTTTCAAAATAGTTTTGAAGGTGTTTGGTACAGTTTCAGAATTCATATTTATCAACCTTCACAAGGCAGCCAATGGTTACCAGAAAATTCATTAGACTTAGGAAACAGACCAAACACTTGCTTACAGTGGTAAGGCTGGCTTATAGTGGTAATAGATTTTGATATTGTTTGGAAATGAACGGACACCCGGGATGCTGGATCATTAAATTCAGAATTGTAAAACCTAAAGCAAAACGATTAGCTATAACGTTAAGTGGTGATTTGTAACATGCAAAGACATTAATACAGTCCCTTAAGTCTCCATTATCTATCTTGGTGCATGTTATCATCAATTATACAGCACTGTGGCCTTTGTTCCTCGTGGGTGTAGCCTGTGCCGTGGGGGCGTGTGCACGAGGAGGTGGGTGCGTGTCGACGTCACCACTCGGGTCCTTACTGTCAACGCTAAAATAAAACGGGGGGAAAAAACTTTTCAATCGGGCTGTTAAGTAAAAACACATGGTATCGAGGAAACAAACCCCGTAAAGAAGAGCCATCTTCCTCCGGGCTGTAATGGTTGTTCGGACACGGCTTTGTTCGCGTAGCAGAGGCGGCTTTTTCTTCTCTCTTTCCCGGGGTCGCACAGGGAGAGCCAGCGGGCTGTATCGGTGTAGCCGACTTGCTAGCTAACGTCAAGTTGTAAGAAAGTGGAGAAGACGGTGGCTAAACGGAGGTTTATCCGCCTACACAGACCTATGCGACGGATAGCAGGTAACAGAGCGCTACCTAATCCTTCCACCACATCAACCATAATGCGTATGCTGTATTTTTATTTTTATCTTTAACACAATTGAGATGTTTTTTTTTGTTTTTTTTTTAACCGTACAAACCTCCTGACTGCAACAGCTCTGTGGCTCTCTCCTGCTGTCTCCCTGTGGCTGCAGCACTAACAGCATACGTAGCACTCCTCAACTGTTTTAGTCAACAACTTTGCTCCAGGAAAATTCATAGGGCTGAGACTTGGCCGCCGGCTCGGCTGCTTGTTACCACTCGTTCAACACCTGCTTGTCTTGTGTGGTAAAGCTGCATTGTATTGTGATAATGTGGCCCGATAATAATGGCATCTGAGACGTTCCTCTCCAGTAGTCACCAGTAACTGTCTGCAACGCTTTTGTTATGCATTTGCACCTACTGCAAAGCTCGTTGGACTTATCAAGTAAAGGTAGTCAGTTGCTGCTAGTTGCATACACCCTTTACTTTGAATTTGCACAGGCCAGTCGCTGTGTGCAGTGTGCACAATGCTCTGAATCACAGAGGAGAGAGTTTATTGTTGTTTTATTGCTAGAGTCTGTAGGCCAATCGGGAAGATTTCTGTCAGCTTTAAAATGGCAATAAGCTTCAGTTATTTATCAGTATTCATGCCGCGATCGAACCTGCCTGCAGAGATTTGTAAAGATCAGGCTGGCCAAGGATTGTGTCTTCAGGGCTGCCACAGAGCGAGTCAGACCCATTGGTCTGGTGTAGCAATGCGGTAGACAGGGGCCGGTTTAGATTTCCAGAGGAACAGGGGAAATTGAACCGCTATTATTTATGTTTGGTCGATATGTCAAGGGGTCATGCTTTGCTGACAGCAGCAGGATAGTGCAGCGGAACAAGGTCAAACGTGGACGGCAGAGCACCTCTCCTGTCCGGGCTGTCAACCGCAGTGAAGGAGCCTCTGTGTGCTGCCTCTTCCCATGGGGCAGTGTGAACCAGCCTGCCAGGTGAAGAACGCCAATGAATTATTCAGGCACATGCTGCATATGATCAACGTGACCCAGGAATGTGCATAGCTGCTGCTGCTGCTGCTGTTGGGGACAATAAGAGGCTCTCAGGGCGGTGTGGCTCCTCCAAGAACAAAATGCCGCCTCAGCTCCCCTGTTGAACTTGCCAGTTTCTAGAGAATAGGGGCATTGGGAAGCTCAGTGGAGTAGGAGTTGCAGTTCTTAACGTCTATTTCCAGACTGCCAGGGATCCTATCTATTTTGATCCATTTTGCAGTGCTTGAAGATTGCCTCTGGTGGCTCTGAGCAGAGATTGATGGGTTTTGCTTTCGGTACTTTGTCTTGAGGTGCTTTGTTTTCTTCAACAGCTTGTTCTTGTGCTTCGTTTCCTTGTGTTTTATGGTACAGTTTGCATGCATAACAGTGGACATTTTTAGAGCAAAAATAGAACTTAACGTGGGCTACGTGCCTTAAGTGTCATGTGATGCCCAGTGGCTCAACTATATAGGTTGCTTTGCAATCACAATGCCTTCAGGAAATATTATTATTATAAAGCATTATAATAGGTTCTTACCTGTGTCTCTGCCAGTCAGAAGTAATCTTTACCTTGCACAATCCTAATCATCAGCTCTCCTGGAATAAGTGGTTTTAGATAGCTTGCATAATTTCTATGGTTTAATCAGAATTAGAGTGCATTTTTCAGGCCAGAGTCCAGACCAGCAGAGATACAGTGGTGTGGCAATAGCTGATGTTGCTCAAGAACAGATGAGAGGTCATGATGAGGATGCACTTTAGTGACCTTTTGTGTTCTCAGGTTCTTACAGATTAATAAGGGCTCTTATTTGGATATTGATACGTGGACATTTTTTGCTGCAATTGCAGTTGTACCAGCTTTTGTGATTTGAGAAGGTGAAAGCTGACAAACAAAGCCAGATGATAATTTTTGTGGAACACTAGCAAGCTGCTAACCATGTCATAAACTCTACTCCTCATTCAAGTTTAGGACTATGAATTACGAGGACTACAGTGCTTGCCATTTATTTTGTCTGTCTAGAGGTCGAGGCCAGGCAAGAGTCAGCAAGTTGTTGATGATTTGGCCCGACCCTGAGACATCCGGTGGCTCAAAACAGAGTCTGAATTTTTTGTTCCTGAATGTAAGCAATTCTGGAAAGCCAAAAAGATTACAGTTTGAGCTGTAACGTAAATCTAAAGTGAATGGAAAAAACAACTTAATTGACTCAAAGATTACATTTCTCCACTTTCCTAATTTAACCATGCCTGGAAAAAGACAAATTGAACGAACTGATTTTCCTGCTTTTGCAAACTGGATGCCGTTTAAGGTCATCTCTACTCACCTCTGATGTGAAGACACAAGGCTTCTAGTTTGTTGACCCGCATGAGTGTAAACACATCTCTTCAATTAGTTTGTACACTGTGTATTTGCATGTGTTTACAGCCAGTAGCTTGCACATCTACATCCTCCGTCTGCGTTTTCTTACATAAGTTTAAGTTGTTGTTGGTCCAACACTTAAACTCCTTTTGCTAATGCTACTAATACAACACTTAAATCTGTTTGATAAATCAAAGTGTGAGCAATAAGGAAACAATAAGTTCTAGTACACCGACGATTTAAACATAAATTATGAAATAATAAAGTGCATTTATGAAGTAAAATACAAACTAAAAACTTGTAACACAGTCTTCCACAGCCTCTGTCTCATGAACTGAGCCAGTTGCTTCATCTTGACAATCCTCTTTTCTTCCCTCGCTCAGCCTTTGTTTTCTTCTCAGGGATTTTTGGTGTGTCCTAAACAACTCACTGTAATCCCCTTGCAAAATATGCATAATAATAGAGACCTTTTATTCCAAATCTAAACGCTGTGCTACGTACTGTATTCACAGAACCCACTAACTTTTTTTTTTTCTGTCTCTGCCACTCTGTGTTTTTCCCTCTGTTGCCCTTAACTCTAGTGCCTCTTCTGTGCTTTTCATCCTCTCTTCCCCTCTGTGGACTGCCCTGCCTGTCTAAAGCTCTCATGTTACTTGCATCAGACAGCCCATGTCTTCAGCTTATTTTTTTTTTTCCCTTCTGTCTCTTTTCCTTTCTTTGTGGACTGGATGAACCACACAGGGTGCCGCTTCACCCTCTCACCACCGCCGCCACCTCAGTTTCTCTTCTGGCGCTGCCCAGGATGACTGACAGTCATCCGCTGAACCTGTCCATGTGTATCACCCTCTCTGTGTTTCTCTCTGCCCACACCCCTCCCTTCCCGTCTCCCTCCCTGCTGTGTTTAGGTGAGTGATGGAGACGAGAGAGTTGACCGTGGTAGCTGGCAGCTTCGTGGGTTTCCAGCTACTCTTCTCAGTGGCCAGCCCGCGGCTCTCCTACGCCCTCACACCAGGTTATGGACGGCTGCCTCCCACCAAACTGACCGAGTGGAACTCCAGGTGTGTCACAGGAAGTCGCCACTCCCTCTCTATAAACAGGCCTTTTTTTTTTTTAAATAGACCAGCACTGTGGCAGTTTGATCTTGGTACCATGTGAAAGGTTATCATGTTTTTATGTGAGGGGTGTATCACACTAAAGATAGGGTCCCTCGTTATCAAATGAACCTTAGTCTGAAAAATCTAATACGTACATTTGCTTTCTTGCTGTGAGAACTGCTAGTCCGCCGCTGTCTCAAGATAACAAAATTCAGCAATCAGCTCTTCTAAATCTCACTAATTAACACCTTTTTTTTTTACCTCATTTTCGTTTTTACTGTATAGACATAAGCACAGTCCTGATCTGGTCTAATTCTGGACAAGAAAGTAGTGGGGAAAATATTAGTTCTCCCCATTAAAAGTTTTGTTGTGATGCTTGACAGACATTCAGCAACCGGGACATACGTTTTTAAAATCCATGATTTTCAAACTCACCATATGTGGAGCTGCCACCCATCTCATATACCTTATGTCATGTGGGAACAGATGTGACACAGAATACTGTATGCTGATACCTAGTTGAGATTGTTAAAAAAAACACTGCGTTACTCACATATGTCAAGATGTCTAGCTGAGGCCGTATGCCACTCAGACCCTGACACATCAAATATGTTATGTTATAGATGTTGGAAAAACAAAACTGAAGCCACCTTCATTAAATATGTGTGAGATTATGGCTCTATTCTTCTCTCCTAGAAGTTTGCAGTTTTATTTCAACAAAAGTGAATTTTTTCTTCTTTGATTTAGGCGAGGTGGCCCGCCTTTGCTGTAAAACACTGTAGGAAACTTCATTAATATTCACAGGGGTTACGGGGTTTGAACAGAGTGTACCACTCTGAGCTAAAGCAATTATGTTTTTAACGGATGTCGGAAGAATCTCACAGGATTTTAGGGAGTCAAAGTCGAAGAATGTTCCTACTTAGTCTTTTGGGTGTTGAGGCTGTGCAGCTAAATGAGATATCACATTTAATATATATCTGAAAGTACACACACTTCAGTGGAAGTTGTGTGTTTCACTAGGTTGTTTTGTATTTACGGTTTCTTTGACACTTGAATGAAAAATATTCCAAATGTTCACATGACATTTGAATCTGAAGTGAAATTGCATCATAGGTCTACTGAGACATGTTTTCCTCGAATACTGTTGTTGTGTAACATTGCAAAGTCATGATGCATCATTTGATGATGCAGCTCTCTTGAGATGGACCCTGATGCACCTCGGGCCGACTCATCATTAATTCCACACAACTACAGTTGTGATATGAATGGCTGGTGGAGCACAGAGAGGTTTTAAGTTTCAAACAGGAACCTCAGGGGTAGAAGTTCAGAGGGCAGTCATTTGTCGTTGCATAACATTTTTCACTGACTGTTACTGGCTGTTGTTTTGTCGCTCCCCCTTTTTCCCTTTGCCCCTTTTTTTTCTTGTGCTCACAGATAATCTGTGATTCATACAACCATAGTTTACATTAGCCTGTCTGTGTATGATCGAAAGCACAGAGAGTATTGACCGAAGAATCTGAAACAAGTCAAATGCCAGGCACTGATGCTTCACTTTAGAGTGGTCTACTGTTGCATAACAGCCTGCTCTCAGTGTGTCAGTGTGCTGTTTATGTAACCAAGACTTAAGTGCAAGTACGGGAGGGAGACAGCGTTTCCAAAGAAAGAGCAGAGTCGCGTGTTCATCTCGTGTGTTTCCTTTATTGTCAGTCTTCTTCTTTTAAACTGCAGCTCCTTTCGTTTTTGAGATTATAAATAGATTCACGACGTGGCCTGCAGCAATTTGGACTCTGGGTTTTACCAACTTGTCTTAGCCAAGGTCCTCCATGTCTGTTCCATTCTTGGACACTTGACTCTGATTCAGCAGAAATAGTGGACTCATCCACTCATACACTGGCCCATCTGTAGAGCCGGTCTTGGCCCGGGCTCAGGCCAGCAGCTGCTGCCTGTGGACAGGGTTCACTGTGCCCCAGAGGCTGCACTGTGACAGTGGAGGAACTGTGTTTCTGGTAGAGGAGAGATAAGAGCCACTGGACCTCTGGAGTATCTCTTCAGCGGCCCAGATAACTACTCCAGAGATCAGCGGTCATGCTGTATCAAGCCTGATGGAAAAGAAGTCACACTCATGTGGACAACGTAGATGTAATTTTATATTGTAAGCAAGCATTGAACAGACACGTAGCAAGACAACAGAGACATGCGCACTCCCTATTTTAATGATTAACCAGTCGTTACACTTCCTGCTATCATGCTTATTCATTTGATCTTGTGTGTTCGCAGAAACAGATGTGACACAGAATACTGTATATACGTAGTTATAATACATAGTTGAGTTTGTTAAAAAAAACACGTGTCTAGCTGAGGCCATAAGCCACACAGACCCTGACACATCTTATATGATCAGTAGATGTAGGCAAAACAAAAGTGAAGCCACCTTGTTAAATATATCTCATATGCTGTGTGAGATTACGGCTCTATTCTTCTTTCCTTGATGTGAGCTGATCTATGTGTATGAATTTTATATTTTTTTGGTGTTTGCAGAGGTTTTGTTTGTTTTAGGCACGGTGGATCACCTTTGTCATAAAACACTGCACGGAAACTCTGCTAATGTTCATGACCATGCTACAGGGTTTGAACACAGTTTACCATTCAAAACTAAATCAATCATATTTTTTAACAGACGTCAGAGGAATCTCACAGGATTTTAGAGGATCAAAGTCAAAGAATGTGACTACTTAGTCTTTTGGGTGTTGAGGCTAAATACAGCTAAATGAGATATCACATTTAATATATCTGAAAATACACACAGACACTTCAGTGGAAGTTTCTTTGACACCTGAATGACAAGTATTCAAAATGATTACATGACATTTGAATCTGAATTGAAATTGCATCATAGCTCTACTGAGACACGCTTCCCTAGAATACTGTTGTTGTGTAACGCTGCAAAGTCATGACATCCTGACAAAATTGACCCCACGTTTGTTTTTGGCGAGATGGACCTTGACCCTCAGACACTTGACTTTGATTCAGCAAAAATAGTGAACTCATCCACTCATACACTGGCCCATCTGTAGAGCCGGTCTTGGCCCGGGCTCAGGCCAGCAGCAGCTGCCTGTGGACAGGGTTCACTGTGCCCCAGAGGCTGCACTGTGACAGTGGAGGAACTGTGTTTCTGGGAGAGGAGAGATAAGAGCCACTGGACCTCTGGAGTAGTTATCTGGGCCGCTGAAGAGACACTCCAGAGATCAGCGGTTATGCTGTATCAGGCCTGATTAAAAGAAGTCACACTCATGTGGACACGGGACAACGTAGATTTTATTTTATACTGTATACAAGAATGAACAGACACGTAAGCAAGACAGCAGAGACGTATGCACGCCGTTACCCATTTGTTACACTTCCTGCCTGTAAACTCCTCTTAGCCTCATGTTTATTATTATCTGATCTTGTGCGTTTGTGTCCATCCTCAGGTTGGTGTCGACTGTGCACGCTCTGATTGTGGGTTTGTTCTGTCTGTACATCCTGTGGTTCGATGACGCGGTCAACGCCAACCCCGTCTGGTAAGAGGAACAGAAACAAAATTCATCAGCAAAATATCCAACAACTTTGTAATATAATGAAACAAGAGAATCTGTGACATGCAAATGAAATGAATACCACCCCATAAACCCTCGTAAACAAATAAGAAATGATGCGGTTTACTCGATGGAAAAGGCAAAAATCCTGACACGCCGAGCCTCGGCATTCTGCCGGGCTAAGAAAAAGAAGTAGCGTGAATGCTTTAGGTGCTTTTAGGAGAAACCTGCCTTCTCACAGCTGCCTTTTCAGACAACTAGCTCACAAGGGAGAGAGGAAACAGATGAAGGGATGAAGATGGAAGGAGAGGAGCAGTGAAGGATCATCAGGGATGGCAGTTAATACCTTTTTGGAGAGATGACGATGGCGTTCTCTTCATCAGAATGAAAAGAGGGAAGGAGAGAGAGTGGATCTAACTTGTCAGTGGAGTCTCCAGAGAGCTGTAGATTCAGTGGATTTAGCCTTTGATTATTGTCTTTTCTGTCTCCTCTCTGTCTCTGTGTTTCACCTGCTCTGCTTCTGCTGACTCTGTTATTTGCATCAATGAATCCTAAAAGAGAGAAATGGTAATTTCTCCTCCCAATTTCTTTCTCCTTTCCAATGTTTTAATCGGCCCTTTTTTTTAAAAACATATCTCTCCAGCTCTCTGTCTTTCTCTCCTGTCTCACTAATCTTTCATCACTCCTTCCTCCTTCCTCTTCTGCTTTTTCTTCTATCTCTCTTTCCCCGTTTCCTCTGTTTCGCTTCCTCTCTGGTTCTCTAGCAGACGGACTAGAAATCCAGCCAACAAGGCTCCTTTTCATAGCAAACAACAGCAGCCTAGTCTTCTGCCCCCTCCTTCTGCCTCTCTCTTCATGAGGACCCCCCACCCTCCCTCACCACCAATACCACCAATAGCCCTCCATGAGCCTCCTCCAGCCTCTAGCTCTCCATTGTAGCAGCACCGCACATCTTGGGCTGTCGAATCAATGCAGCACACCTCCCTTGCTCTTATTGTCTCTGTGTCGGCCCCGGCCTGCATCGCTGATGGGGCGAAACGGGGGAGAAAAAAAGGAGGGGGGGGGGTTCAAGAGGGGTTCCCTCCCTCCTCTTGCTACCAATCTTCATCTGCTGAGTGTTCAGGTGCTTAGTGTCTGTAGTCTTTGTCTTTATGCACTTTTTTTTTTTTTTTTTTGGACAGAATTTAATAGGAAAAGCTGATAAGCGTTTATCTCTCTCTCTCTCTCGCTCTGTGGTAATGTTTCGACTTTAACTTTATTTCTTCACTTCTCTTGTTAAATTTCTCACTTTACCCAGCAGCACCTAGCTGATCCCCAGCAGTCTCTTAATGCCTTAAAGCTCATCTCGTTGCAACACCGGAGTGGCGCAAGCATTAATTCTCCAGTCAATCTGATTGTATTACAGCATCACTAAGACCTGTCACACAGCGGCATTGTTCTCCCCGCTGCTCTCAGTATGGCTGGAGTGGCCAGAGCCAGACTGTTAGAAACCTGCATTGTGTTGGGCCGCTGCTCAGGCTCTTTCAGAGTGCCGCTCTGGCTGGCAGAGCCGCCTCGGCCGTTATCATAATCTATTCAGTTAACAAGCAGCGTGTCTGACCGCCATGCCCCTGCCGCATTTCATGATTGGCTTATCTAGACTTGAACTTGACATGTGCAGGGTGGTGGGAGGTGAATGGGGGACCACATTTCAGGGTGGTGTTGAGTTGAGGTCAACCTGGTGGAAATGTTTTATGTAACACATAAGGTGACATTTTGCCAGAGGCTCTTTTGGTCTTCAAAGCTCCGGATCAGCTGTCGACGGCGGCGTCTCACCGCCCCCAAAGACTTTATCACGTTTCTGTCATGACCGTTAACTTTCGTCTCACAGCCAGAAATCGCACAGTATAAAGGAGCCTTAAAGCAAAGCAGTCCATGACTGAGACAAATACATTATTACAAGTGATGTTACACTTTCATGTGCAACACAAGGACGTTCCACTTGCATAAAGACTAAAGACTAAGATAAAGATGTCGGAATATGACAATACTGAAAGTTGTCGTGTCAAATTAAATAGAAAAACAAAAGTGTTGTCCCTCTCAAGTGGGAAGTCGTGATGCTCATGAAACTGATTCAATTAACTGAATATTAACTTTATGTAAAATTTTTACTTTTATATTTTTATCATAGTAAATTTTGGCAGCTTATTTAAACTCTTTCATTCAGATTAAGACATTATAATCCTGTGTTTTTCCTGCTGTGATGAAAAGCAGACTTGTATGAAGACAAACAGGTGTGGACCAGACAAGACTTGTGTTTGCACCTGAAAGGAAAGTATTTAATGTTCCTGCAAGTGCTTCTCGACTGACATGACTCCAGCACAATTAGAAAAGTTTACTGTGTAAAAAGCTGCAGATCATTTTCTTGGCCAAAAATACCAGTCGGTTAACTGCACATGCAGAGAGGAGCTTGGGTTTACTTTACATTTAATTAACTGAAGCTGGATCACACTGATGTGATCATCCAAGAAGATTTTGGACTCTGCGACTCGCAGACTCTCTGACTATCACACTGTCACTTAGGTTGGGTCTGATCCAAGGCTCCACGTGCCGCTCGCTGCATTTCTGTCTTAAGTGCAGTGGTAAAGTGATACGACTGATCAGTTAACAGGGGGAGCACTCTCTTGTCGCTCAGACATTAGATTAGATAAATAATCAGAGAGAGAAACACAATGCTTCATTAACTAAGCTGATGAGAAGTTCCTGATTGTTCCTGAAAGTTTTTTTATTTTTAAGTGACATAAACAAATTTGTGCCACATATGCACAAAAATACAATAAGCATATGATTCATATTCCTCATGTATTCAGTCAAAGTGCTTTTTGCTTAATGCAGATAATGTGATAATGAACAATCTCAGGTGAAATCTGCAGGATAAATTTTGACAGTGGTGAACTCGGGGGGGTGGGGGGGGTCATCTAGTGCGTAAGGTGAGCCATCGTACAGTAGGTGTGTGTGTGTGTGTGTGTGTGTGTGTTTGTACAGTATGTGTGTTGTGGGGTTCTGTTACAGACGCAGTCGGCCAGTCATTTGCTATATGATCCTCGTGGCTGATACCAGGATCAGATGTCTATTGAAGCAGAGACGTCTTCATTGTTATTTTGAACAGATGTTATTTGCAAAGACACCAGACGGTCACGAGAACAGGTCATTGGTCTGTGGGCTGCACCCAGCTACTGTTTATTCAGATGATTTGTCGAAGGAGGGAATCAAAGAGTCGATGACATCAATATTCGCTGCCGTTTTGTCGTGTTACAGATTCACAACTCGACTGACTCCAGCCTCGTCAGCACGCCGTTCTTTTTAATCAACACCTATCCATGTACGAGGGTATCACAGCAAGCTCATCAGTGTTAGCCAATCAACCTTGAGTGACCTTTTTACGCGATTCATGATGAATGTGTTAACGTCGTTACGTTAATTAGTTTTGCATCATGTTCTCTTTGCAGAAGTAGATTATTGATCAGAAGAGCACATAGTTTGAGTTTTCCCACAATATTTAGCAGCTTCCCCATCCTGGATTGTTTACCTTCAGGGTGGTAGAGTTACAGCCGTGTGGAAACTACCTTTACACTCTGTTCTTTGTTCCACAGGGGTGACCCAAGTCTGGTCAAACTCAATGTAGCCATAACCTGTGGTTACCTTCTTTATGGTGAGCTGCTTTTGTTTTTTGCTTCCGTCAGTCTTTGTCTTTTTTTTAATATGTTTTAAACACACAAAGGAAAACGACTTTGATTCTGAAGTAATTTGATTATAGTTACAAACACAAAGGCAAAGCTGCTCATTTTAGATTAAATCAGTAGCCATCAAAGGTGTCTTTTATAAAGGTTTACAGGTGCATTAATAAAAAACTGTATTCACTCCCTCAAATGAAACTGTAGGAGAAAGTGTTTTTCATCCAGGGTCTATGATTCGCAGTTTTATGATATTTTTAGCCATAAATATCTTTAGTCTTCTACAAATGTTCTGCTTCTGGTGCATTTGCTGCTGCATGAAGTAACGTGATTATTACCACCAATGCAGTGTTTGTCATTTTGGATTTAATCCGTTGTCATGGATAACAGAGGTTGAGCAATCTAAGATTAGATTAGCAGATGCACTGATCAAAGAAAAGACATTGTTTAATATGTCAAAGGAAACAATATGAGTCAGAAAGTCCTTTTCATTATCTACCCCTCTACACTTAACTCAGACGGTTTTAGAAACTCAGGGTTATGACCACAATTTAGATTTAATTTGACATTCTTCAGCTTTAAATGTCTTTTTACATTGTCTCAAATAAAACAACACAATTATAAAAATTTAACCCGTCTTGTTCTGGGAGTCGGCACCGGTGCAGTTGTTGGTCTTTGCCTTTAAAAGGCAGTTATGTACATGATACTCCAGCTAGTCAAACAGACATTTCACTTTGCCAGCTGTGTGATAAACCTCTCCTCTCTGCTCTCCAGACCTCGTGCTGCTAGCTTGTAACTGGAGCACAATGGGGGACAGCTTTTTTGTCTGTCACCACTTGGCGGCGCTCTATGCATATGGATACGTGCTGGTGAGTCACTCCTCTAGACCCAGAGTGTAGGAACTGAAATGGTAATCTAACCGTGAGTTGTTCATGTGTTGTGCTTTGTTTGTGTGTGTTTGGTCACTGCAGACTCGTGGTGTGCTTCCCTACTTTGCCAACTTTCGTCTCATTTCAGAGTTATCCACGCCGTTTGTGAACCAAAGGTGAGTCAGCCCTGCTCGTGAATAATCCACTAGGATTCATTTTCATAACATTGGGCTGACATGTTTCACCCTGACATTTTTCTCAATCACCTTTTCCCTCCAGGTGGTTCTTTGAGGTATTGAAGTACCCCCGCTCACACCGGATGGTGGTGTCAAACGGTGTTGCCATGGCGGTGGTGTTCTTCCTTGTGCGAATTGCCGTCATGCCATCTTACTGGGCCAGTGTATTCGCCACCTTCGGCACCCCAGACTTTGAGCGGCTGGGTTTGGGCGCCCAGGTGGCCTGGATCTCCTCCTGCATTGCCTTGGATATCTTGAACACTATCTGGATGTACAAGATCGCCCGTGGCTGCTACAAAGTCCTGACAGGGAGAGGAGGAAGGAAAGTTAAGGAAGGAGCAGAGGCATCGTCTTCCTCAGACAGGAAGTATGTCAACAACCACACAGACTAAAAGAGATGTAGAGTCAAGGATGTGTAGACACAGACATAAGCAGGGAGAGAGGCTGGACACCCAGGAACCTCACAGCCTCTCCCTTTGGCTATAGCCTCAGCGTCCTTCCCACCCCCGCCCTTGTATCCCCAGAGTTAGCCCTTGATCTCATTGTAGTCGGCTAGTGGACCGGGCTAAGAGTCCTCAGGTGACCCCGACACAGGACGAGGAGACTTGTCTCACTCAAGCACCAGCCTTTGCAGCCCTCAGTGTTTTCGCTGACAGATTAGTATCCTGCTGGGTGACAGCTTTTGGTCGCAGACGACAAGATAGAGCTCACAAGCACACTTTTAACTCCGTCTGTCACTCGCCTCTTTCATCACTACCATCATCCCTCTCGTCTCCCCTCACGCTCAACTTCAGCCAAAGCCCAATCCTCTGAAGTGCCTGTGAAAGACAGGAAAGCAATAATATTGGAGGAATAAGATCACAAAGTTTAACAAAGCTTCGCCCCTTCACACGACAACCATCTCAACGACTGGAGGCCTCTTCTGTTGTTCATACTCCGTCCATACTCGAAGAGACGAGGCCTGCAGAGTGAAGAGCTCTCCCATCAGACCCATACAGTGATTGTGAATCTATAGGGCTCTTGTCTTACTACTCATCAGACCTCTCCAAAAGAGACAGAAAAACACCATAATGCCTCTTCTACAGTATCACCTGCTGTGGCCTCCTTGTAACAAGTGGCGCCTGCCTATATCACCAGCCATGCCCCTCCAACCTCCTTATAATTTGGATTATATTAAAAAAAAAAAAATTAAAAAAAAAAACCCTGAGAATATGCATGCAGGAGAGAGAAAGACAAACTCTCTAACACCCTTAGCTTTTCACAGGAGGACTTTTGCCTTTTCAGTATTCATCGTGTTGGCATCACTGTGCTGTGTTCCCTTTTTATTATTTTACACAGCCTCAAGTCCTTAGCAGTCACAGTAACATGTCTAACTCACATTACATCTGTTGCAACCCTCTGCCTCACTGGATAGAGCTCCTCTGTCCAGCTCGAACATTTGATTTGGTTCTACCTCTCCCCCTGCCTTACAGAGACTTCGTCAGTCCCTTCCTCATGAGTTAATCAACATTTTTGTTTTTGTTTGTACTGTACTGTACGTAGCCTATTTAAAAAAAAAAAAAAAAAGTTACCTTTTGTGATATCACTGGTTCAGAGGGGCTTCTCCCTCTCTGCTAACTGTCTTCAGAGCTTATCCCAAGAAACGCCGCGGCATCACCTTTCCCTCTCGACTGTCCAGTCGGTGAACCTTTTGTTAGAGAAACAACCCCGGGAGGCTTGGATAGGCCACCTTCCACTTATCTCCTCTGTTCTCAGTGACTTGAGAACCTAATAGAGGAGGGGATCATACACAAGTTTGCACATGCATAGTAAAGCATAGCATGCAAACCGTACACTGTATATGGTGCCCCTCTAAAACGCCGACATGGTGCTCTTCCTTCTGCTGAATGTTAGCAACATAACATTTTTCCAAATTCTCTCTATTAACGATCAAACTTATTTGGCTGTACTAATCTGTGACAACAATATGCTGTTGGAAGCAATGTGGCAATCTGCATGTTTGTTTGTTTGGGTTTTTTTTTTTTTTTTTTTTTGCGTAAACTATAGATCCTCACTATAAAGCATGGTAAGATTGACATATTTCTGTGATGCCTTAGTGAATAGTTAAAATAGATGAATAACATCTAAATACTAATTGCATTAATCTAATGCTGAAAAGGGTTTGTCTTCCAAAACAGTTAATGTTTCCTCCTCTCGGAGCATACTGAACTGAATGCATGTGTTTTTGATTCCTTTCTCCTCTCCCTGCATGTCTCAACAGTATAGACACATACAGTAAGTGTGCAGGCACCTTTTTGCATACTGTCCGTCTAATTCACTAATCCTTACCACATTCTGTGTGTAACAGGCGGCATTACTTGATTTTTTTGATTTTTTTTTTACAAATTCATTTATTCTTCTCGTTGTACAGTCCTCTGTTAGCAGACACTAATAACGACACAGCTGATATCACGACAGACAGAAACACAAGAGGATGTTTCAGATTTGACTTTAGCCACACAAACACACTAGAAGTGGATCATTGGAAATTAAATCTACAAATTGTAAGTTTGTACTCCACTTACATTTTCATTTGTTTCCTTTTTGCTTAAAAACCACCGAATTAGCATTGCACTAAATTGTTGTTTTTTTTTTGTTTGTTTCAAGGATAAAAATCGATGCAGTAGAACAAGAGACCATAGCCAGGGCTCCATCCATATGTAGAACAAATTCCAACCAAATTAAAAAAAAAAAAAAAAAAAATCTGTAAGAAAATGCTAATGAATGTGCGAATTCTACAGTCAGGCCATTAAATCACTACAGAAGAAGAGGACGCAACAAGATAACATGATTAAAAACGTCAAACAACAGGAAAACAATTCAGAAAACGTCGTGATGGAAATGTGGCATTTTCTGTTTTTCACATGTACTAATTTGACGAAGGTCACAGTCTCCTCTCCTCTGCTTCAAGCACGTCTGACGGTTTCATGTGACACGATATTTAGTCTCAATGAAGCAGAAGCTCGAGTGATGTTGCAGTCACACGCTTCATGTAAGTCATGGCACTCTGTAGCATTTTTCTTTTATCAATGCACCAACTTTTCCACCTCAGCTAAGCATAATAGCGACTGACAGTTGGCACCATCTGGCGCAAATTGAAAATGATTATTACCAACAGGTGAACCTATGGTTTTTTTTTTTTTTTTTTTTTTTTTTATTCCACACATTTATCTTCCTTTTTAAAACCCAGTGCCTACATTTTCCAGAGTGCAACACATCCACCACTGTTGCAGATTTGGGTGTGTTATGCTAGCAGCAGCTAACACGTAGTCGCAAGCCTTTAGCCTCAAGCAGAGAGGAGGAGCAGAACTCATTTCTTTCCAACTCAACCACTCCCAGATGTTTTTCCATTTTCAAACTTCCAGTTTTCAGCCACAACTGACGCCGACTCAAGTGACATCACTTGAGGCAATTTATCAAACTTTGCACAGCTCCTTTTTGGAGCCACAAAAGGCTTTACAATATATATATATATATATATATATATATATATATATATATATATATACATATATATATATGCATATATATATATATATACACATATATATATATATAGTGCACCTATAGTCCACCCCAACACCTGTGAAGAAACTTCGATGTGTAAAATCGGTGGAGTTCCCCTTTAAGTCCTGGTATCTGTAGTTACATCAGTAGTTATAATAGTCTGAGAATGTCCGGTGGTGTTTTCACTGTTGTCACTGTGGAACTATAAAGCACACTCCCTGTGGAGCAATAACTCAGTGATCTCCTGTATTTCTGTCTGTCACCACAGAGGAGGGGCTGCAGTAACTCGTGCCTTTACACAAACGGTGGATGTGATGCAGTCAGATTTGGATTAGCATGATCTTTCTAATGTAATATCCAGTGATTATCTCCCCTCTGTCCCATACGTATACTCTATGTATATATTTTTATAATCTGCCTGCACAACGATTAATCCGGCCAAGTATTATAATCCAAAGCTGATCCCTCTCGGGGAGCGTGTTTTGTGTTGATTATTTTGTGCTCTCCTGAACACAGGGCTAAGTCTCGGTGAATGTTGTGATGGGTCATTTAGCGGCATTAAGACGAGCTTGCAGTGGAAATCGAACTATATTTTTGTCATAAGCTCTTTAAGATATACAGGTAGGTGATGGGAAGGCTAACATCTCATTTCTCCGGCCTTCAAAACTGTGAATAGCTGTAGAATTAAAACTGTAATATTGTTCAGTCAAGAAACTAAAAAAAGGAATATGACTACAGTGGGAGGAGATTTTACTGGGACTGGCTGAGCAGTGATGCTGACACACTTCTTGTAGCGGCATCGTGTGCTTCTTCTTGGATGTCTTTGAGTTTAGACTTATAGTTTAGACAAACTGTTGGACTGAGTTTTTGTACTTTCAGGATTTTCTACAGAATATATTTCAAGACCCGATATTTGTGCTGTATCTCAACACCCTGGGGCTGTTTGGAAAATCAACAGAATGAATTAATGGTTGATGAATTTGATAAAGCTGCTATTGTAAGGCCATGATCTGTATTCTGTACTGAGTAATGTATCGGGTGAGAACAACCCAATTGCCTTTGTTTCTTTGGGGAGGCCAACGTTCATTATATTATATAATAAATATATATATATATCAGATGGGTACATACGAATCATCTCAATGTGCTGATCCGAGGTCGAGTTGATCTTTTGGGAACATTAGGAGCAAAGCTGCATTAAAATTGGTACATAAACATTATATTGTGCTGGTCTTCTCAAGGTTACACATGGTACTTCCACAACTATTTGTCCCACTTTTGTTCCTCTTAAATCTTTATTTTCAAGTTCGATCCTAGGTGTACAATGATATAGATTGGGTTGAATCTCAGTATTACAAAGATGACAGAATTTGTGTAGTTGTTAAAAATGACTGGAAACCTTTTCAATCAAATGACTTGCCAGTTTTGTTTTGTTTTTTTTTTCTCCTTTGAATGACTTGCCAGTGTGGCTTTATGTTCCTTCCCCTTTCCGTCTCCTTTTGTTTTGTCTCTTAATGCAATGCAATTTGTTGTTATGATCTGTTTTGTTTTTCTCTGGAGATTTTAATGTGAAGCAGCCTACACTACACACTGGCCTTAGGGGTCCTCGTCTGAGCATTACCTTGTGACTCGGATTGTTGTCGTCTACAATGACCACTACTAATGATCATGTAATTGTAGAGCTGAAAGCTGAGACTTACTTGAAAGTGTTGTTCTTCAATAAAGCTGAAGACAAGAGAAAATGTTTGGTGAAACTTTTTTTCTTCTTAATTACGCCCCAAGTTTCCTTTTTAATGTACTAATTCGCTATTGAGCGATGATGTCAGCATGAGAATGACCTGTTGTGTTCAGTGTAATGCATCCAGACAGCGGCATACTGAACTGGTCCAGTCATCCGCCTGCTGCGTACCCAAGCACAATAAGACCAGCTACTGGTAGTTGGCACCATTACTCTTTTCTTTTTAAATTGTGCGTGCGTGTGTGTGTGTGTGTGTGTGAGAGAGAGAGAGCGAAAGAAAGAGGGGAAAGTGTTGGAGATATTCAACAAAAAAGGAAGAGTGAAGAACAGACTGAGACATTCAAAATGAGATGAAAAGGTGAAGCCAAGACTTTGGCTGAAATAGGGGATGAAAGGCAGATATGAAGGAGCACGGAAAGTGAAAGATTTGAAGGAGGGGGCGGCGGGGTCTGAGCCACAGTAGGTCTGTGATTGGAACCATCTCCTGTGTGTGTGTATGTGCGTGTGTGTGTGTGTGTGTGCGTGCGTGCGTGTGTGTGTGTGTGTGTGTACACACCAATCGGTCAAGGGGCTTGGTCAGAGACTGCGCTTGAGGAGCTTTACCAAACATGGTCACGTAACAGAGACTCAATGAAAATTTCCTCTTGCTACTACAGCACACACTCACGGCGTGGACTTCACTCACGCACAGGGTGAAAAATCATCACCTGCGCGTCGTGTAAACAGAGAAACACACCTGCGTGTTAGGAAAATACACCGTCTGTCGTCGCCGGATTCAACACAATTTCTATCACATTACCAGCACAAAGAAGCATGTGCAGTACGCCTCTGTGTTTGTGCTGCTTTCATTGCTGAATCTGCAACAGGGCCACAGCCTCTCGAGTGTGTTTACCTCCTGTCAGCTTTGTTTATAAGACATTTTTAAGAATTAATGTCTATAAATGTCACATACAAGGACCACTATCTGTGATTCGACTTTGTTCCTCGTGAGCAGCACCAGCCGGCCACGACTCTCAGCAAGTTATAATTATGTAAAAATAAATAGATTATAGGGATATGCCTATTTCAGGAGGAATTTGGTGAAGACCTTTCCCAGACTTGGGGAAACAAAAACACATTTAAAAAAAAAAAAAAAATCTACATTCCAGACTTTTGGAGACTCTGTAAACGGAGCCGATTTTACAAGGTGCTCAAACCTTTTTCCAGAGGTGATCAAAATAAGTTTTCAACCAGCTTGTTAACAAGCGGCACCTTCAGCGTCACCACCTAGCTCAGCCGGAGATGTCATGAGCCCGTCCCAGCCTGTGAGTGAGGGCCAAGATTTAAGGAGTGTGAAAACAACTGAAAGGGATGGACGGTCCATTTCGTGCTGCGTCACCGCCCCTCAGGTGGAACGTGGACGAGGGACGAGTCCTCGGATAAGTCTGATTACAAAAGGTCAAGAAAACAGACGTGTGCTCGCTGCTGAAAAATTCACAGACTGGACGTTTGTCACGGTTTGAAATACTGAAAGTAGTTGAAGTGGCAGTTGAAATATTGGAAGAAGTTGAGTAAGTTATGTAATAAAGTCATTTAATCTTGTTGTACTTCGATTTTGTTCTGCTTTATCTTCCGCTCCACGACATTTCAGAGGGAAATATTGCGCTTTCTATTCCACTACATTTTTGTGACAGCTTTAGATACTAGTTACTTTTAAGATGAAGACTTTACACAATGGATAACATAACAAGCTTTTAAAATACAACACTTTATTAAAGATTAAACCTGTGGTTTCCAACCTTTTTTTTTTGTCTTCTTACGTCTTACAAAAAGCAACGTATAGTCAGATGTATAAGATCTGAGAATATGAGCTCGCTGACATGTTGAATAACATGCTTGTGGTTTTACTGACCAAATCCAGGTTTGTTTGAAGCTTCCTGTCCTACTGTAGCGACAGGTTGGAATTATGATGCCATGAACTCAGCCTTCAGAACTCCTCTGAGCTGCGCAGGATCTCGAGGCCTTCTACCATAAATAGCCAGACGGAGTGGAGTGAGGAGAGGGGTCGGTGGGTGGAGGGAGAAACGGCTTACTGTAGAAATGCCCTTCTGCGTTTCTGAAACTGCACTAATCTCCCTCTCTATCCCCCTCCTCTCCTTCCTTTTCTGTGTTTCTGCATCTTTTCTTCCTAAACAGTTTTTTTTGTCCTTGATATGCTCTGTCTGCACTTTGGTAAATTTCATGACTCACGACTTGCATCTGACCTCACGCCTCCATAACAACATACCTCTGTATTCAACCTGGAGCTCTCCTGCCATCCCAGATGTCTCTCCGGTGGTATTCGCTGTTGATGTATCTCTTTACTCTGAAATACTTTCTCTGAAATGTGCCATGTGTGTTCAGTAAATTTCAGTCCTGGTAGAAATTAGAAATTGTAAATCATCAGACAGTTAAACTGCTCCTTTGTTTGGATTGCTGGATTGGTTATGATCTCACTAAGCTCCCAAAAAACCCAACCTCATCCATTTAAAATGAAAATACTGTAAATACAAAGCACATTAAAATCTTTTATTTAAAAGAGGCCTCTTTACTCATCAGCTACCATTCACATTACATTCTCCAACACAGTAAATGTACTCAAAAGTAGACGATCTTAGAGTCAACGTAAACAGTAAATCCCACCTTGCAGTAAGTATCTGACTGCAGTCTGTTATTTTTAGTGTGAGGGATTCCTCTATTCCTCTTTCACAAGACATTACATCTCTATCCCTCTCAGCTTAGGCCCTTCCCTTCTCCCATCATGCCCAAATAAAGTGTCCGAATTCCATGTGTGTGCTTCTTCTTCTCTCAGTGAAATGTTTATAAGACCCCTCGCTTTGTGTGTGTGTGTGTGGTGTGTGTGTGTGTGTGTGTGTGTGTGTGTGTGTGTGTATGTATATATATGAGAGAGAATATGACTGTGCATGCATGAGAGTGTGTGCACATTTTTGAATGCAGAATTCCATATCCAAACAGGTACTCTGTTGTCATTTGATAATAATTTGAGACTACAGTCTGGGTTCATTTTAGAAACATTACAAAATACAAAAATTGAACTTTTACTTTATTTTAATAGCATGAGGTATAAGGTTGACCAGTTTATGAGGTCCATTATGAAGTTTCTGTACTCTGTTTATTTTCTTTTAACTTGATTGGTAGCTGGTTATTGGTGCGCTGAGCTCATCGGGGCCAGAGGCAGGATTTTATTAAATACTGAGATCATGAATCCAAATTCCACCTCTGGACCAACATGAGCACGAAAAGAATTTTAAAAACTATATTCTACTATATTCTCTTCTTATTTCTTAGTCAATTTAACTGCTCAGTTATAGTGACCGTTACAAAGTCTTCTCCACACTGCTGGGATAGAATTCTAATGGAGAAATACTAAATCTCTAAATTATATTTTAATACTATATATTTATTAATGTATGAATTGTTTTTTTTAAATATTCCAGATTAAAGCTGTCAAATTCGAAGACATTTAGTCTAAAAATATCTGAATCAAATCCTTTCAAACTGATGCTTCGACTGTTATCAGTTCTTACGGACCGACGAGAAATCTGCTCACACACTTCAACTACTTCAGTGAGAGTTTCAACTGCTTTCATCTGACAATTCAAGTGCTTTTATCTCTAACGCTTGGAACTGACATTCCAGCTGCTTTCGGCACTTACACGTCAACTGCTCTTAACTGACAGTTCAAATACGTCACCCGGCATTTTAACTGCTGTCACTGCTAACAGTACAGCTGACACTTCAACTATTAACAACGCATACGCTTCGACTTCACGCTACCTGTCAGTACTCCTTTTTCATTGTGTATCTCTTTTTTGTTTAATGACAATCAGCTGATTTGATCTCATCAGCGATTAACAATTGAACTCTTGTTGCTGCTCATATACCAGCTGACACTTCCAGTACTAACAGTGCAAACACTTCAACTACCTCCAATCACCTCTGCTGAAATTTCAATTCTATCTCTTGCTGCAACTTCAATGTCTTTCAGCTCTTACTCTTCAGCTGTTAGTTCAACTACTTTCAGTGTTCACAGGGCTTAAACTTGAAATTCAATTTTGAATTTAAACAGTTTCAAGAATTACACTTTAACTGCTTTCGCATCTTCAGCTGACAACTGCTTTAATTTCTTCAACTTCAACTGCGATTCCCGAGACTTTTTAACGAGTTCACGGTGTTTGCACGTGTATAAATTTCCACATGGATGGATAATGAGATAATGGGCCCCAGGGCACAGACATGCAACAGACCCCCCCACCCCCACCCCCCTCCCCCCACCTCACCTAGACACAGGTGAGTGCAAAACGGTTTGTAGTCAGGGGTTAAAGTGGGATTTGGTGGAGGGTGGGGGAACCCTAAGATTCGAGCAGGTCTCTTGCTCTCTGTTTACACTCTCAGATTTATTACTTTATTAATCGAAGGTGTCAGATTTTACATTTTATTTCTCTTTTTCTGCAGATGTTTTTGCATCTCTAATTTTAAATCTATTTGTAGTGTATCATTCTGTACTTCTTGTGTGTCTCTTTATGGTTCTTTTGCCCATTTTGTAGTTGTTTAACATTCTCTTTGTCCTTACTTTGAATCTCTATTGTTTTTTTTGCCTCTTTATGTTGTCATTTTACATCTCTTGAAGTCACTTTACATCTTTCTTGGGTTGTTTATTGTCTCTTTATTGCCTCTGTCAGTAAAGCGCAGAGGGCCCTAGGAGAAATACGAAACCCTTTTGTTATACTATATATTCTTTTAATATTTCTGACCTGAAACACTCAATGTTAAAGACACTAATTAAAAGTGTCTTCATATCACCACCATGTTTAATTACCCAACAAACACCAGGTCATTCAAACCCACAAATTCCTAGAAACATTACAGAGAACATGACCTTGGTGTCGTCACTGGCAACCAGGACCTTGGAGCTCGGGCTGTTTGCAGTTTTGCCCCTCTCTGCAATTACCCTAAGGGCCTTTTCTGTATCATATCTCAGATCTATTAGTGGGTAAAACCTTCTTTCTATTAGACCCACTACTCTGCCTTTATCACATTTATCCATCACACCACATGTTCTGAAGTGCATTTGATGCTGTAGGATCAATATTAATCCGGGGCTGGACTCCTGAAACTGCAGTTCAAATTTTTCATATTTCCTGCTGGAAAGTTCATGTGATTTATGGGTTTTATTCTTCACGTCACGTGTCATTTTCATCCCAAGAGTGAAGTGAAGTAGCATAGTTTCAGTGTGTTACATTGTGAACGTAACAGGAGTGTCGTGGTCAGTGAAAGTCTGTCAAGCAGACTGTTGCTCTGCAGTAATTATTTTCACCTGTGTGTGTGTGTGTGTGTCTGTGTGTAAATCCGCCACTGACTGGCCGGAGCCCTTTGTATTGTTGCTGGGTAACAGTGTATGTCCAGTAATCTGCATTAGCACCCTTTCATTGTCTATCATCACCACTGGAGCCACATGTCCTGCACTGTAACTCCCTCTGTCCCCCTCTCTTTCACCCATCCCTGGCCTTTCCAGAACGTTCCTCTCCGGCTCCATCAGCACGCCTGCCATGTGTCTGGTAGTGACACACACACACACACACACACACACACACACACACACAAATAAGCGAGCAGAGGATGAATCATGCTGTCCGGGGAGCCGCCTCCTCTGTCCCTCAGACCCCCAGAATCTGCTGCATTCCTTTCCCCGTCATCCGCCTGGCTATTGGGGGAAAGAGGAGTAACACTCAGGAGTAAAACAGGAAAACCACCTCATTGTTACCAGGGTGACGTCAGGCGCTCAACGGTAGCTACCACGACCAATCAAACACACGTCAAACACGCTGCTATCAGCTCGACAGCAGCATATGGATGTAAAGTACGTATGCTGTATATTTTTGGATATGACTGATCATTTTTAAGACTTCTTGTTCGTGTTGGCTTCAGAACTAAACCTGAAACAGTCGTTTGATACTATCCAGAACCAGAACACCTACTGAATGAACCTTGTGATACGATCGTTCTGTCAACTGCTTTCTCCAAGGTCAGGAGTGAACTTTTAATCTCATTCTTTCAGTCGACATGAGGAAGAAGTCCTTGAAGGGCTCAGAAGAGAGGAAATTTGAAAAGCTACAGCTCCATAGCAGCTGGGTGAAGATCATCTGCTGTGGAGGATTCACACAACATGGCCTTTCATTCAAACTTCATATTGAAAGATAGGTTCACAAGTTGGGTCACCTACATTGTATTATAATAATTCAATCATTTCTCCTTTTCAAACTGGTCATTAAAAGCTCCCTACTTAACACTCTCTGAGTGAATTATTTTGTTCCCCATCATTTCAGTGATAGATAAAAGCCACAGTCCTTATTCTGTGTATAAATATATTTTAAACTTCATCTGAAGTTAATGTAAAGTTTGACAAGAGTCAAATCAAGTGGATATCTTCCAATGTAACATTCTTTTCATTCATTCAATCATTTAATTTAATTTATTTCATACAAATACAAAAAATAAAATCATGCAGACATGATAATAGTAATGGATATATATATATATATATATTATTGACAATATTCACTCCTATTGCAATCATTTTTTAATATCCTCTTTTGTAGGGCATCATTGCAACATTAACAAACAATGTTACTCATTGGTTTCCTGTAATATCTGACTGTTCATCACAGGACATAATGTGTAGTTAAATGAAAATGGGGAAAATGATAAACGACATTCAGGTGAACATGACAATGACATAACTTGAGCACAGTGCATGTCAGTGGAAGTGAAAAGCATCCCCGACTGGCCTGAAGGTGGAAAAAGTGACACTCATTAAATCTAATACCCGAGCGGTGACATCACTCCCCCGATGAGGAGGCTGCGTCCGGATTGGACGGCGGCCGCGGCCAATCAGAGCGCAAACACATGGGAAGAGTTTAAAAAAGATTCAGAACAGTGTCGGAAAGTTGTCCAAAAGCCTCACGAGCAGGTCCGAGCACGACTGTGACGAACTGAAGAAAGAAAAAAAAAAAAAAAGAAAAAAAAAAAAAAGAAAGGTACCTACGGATTTGTTCGGGACTTTTTCTCTGTGTTTCCCTGCCTCGGACAGAAAGCTGTAACCTGCTCCTCCATTTTTAAAGCCCTCCTCAGCTCCACTGTAAATAGACAAAACAACAGAATGACATCACATTTCAGGAGCGGCCCAGCCTTCGGTCTCTCTGCCGAGGTCAAGAGTAAGGTAAGTTCACATTTTTTATATATATTCTTATCTTCTATGAAACACGCTGTAGCGTTAGCACCTGGAGCGAGGTCAGGGGTCCACCGAGGGCCAATGAAGGCTGGCATGAGGATGAATAACGTAAACACTCACTATTTGAATAGTTTTCCTTCATCATAAGTAACTCCAAGATGGATCACCTTCAAACGGAAACCCTGTGCAGCGATCAAATGGTTGTTTATGTGATATATGGAGCAATTATATGATACTGCTGGATAAAAACTTGGTATAAGGAAGTTGCAGTCACCCTGAGGTACCTGAGCGACCTGTTGGCACGTGTTTCATCCTCAAATATAAAATAAAGGACACAAAAAGTGACTCGTACATAAATGAGTGTCTGTAACTCTTATCTTTGAAGCATATGCATGTTCAGTTTTAACAATTAGAAAGAGGCTGTTTTTGATGTGATCTCACTGTAGTGTGACTCCAGGTTGTGTGCACTCCTGCCCTCTGATAACAGATCACACAGTGAGGGAGGTGATTGTTTTGGAGCTGAAAGTAGGTCTTAGTGGCCAAATTATTTGTGCGATTATGAGGGGTCAGGGCATTTAGTCTGTGAGAGTGCAGCATGAGGAGGGGGGGGGGGGGGGGATTTGACTTGTGCTGCACAATGCTGTGTTATTCTTCTGTTATTGGTTCGTTTATCTCCGGGGATCAGAAACCAAACGGACTGAAATGAACCTTTTATGTAGGATTGTGAAGATGATCCTGCAGGTACTGAAGGTCAAGATGCTTAAGCGATGATTTAAGTTTGATTTGCAAAATTAAAGGCACATATAATGATTATGAGTGGATTTGTTTTTGACTCTGAGTTACTTTGTTAGGAGGTTGTTAGGAGGTACAATAAGTGCTGCATTCACAGTCCTACTTATGTAAAAGTAAATAAGCATTATTTGCAAAATATACTTGAAGTATCAAAAGTAAAAGTACTCATAATGCCAGTAAATATATTTTATATTATATTTTTTGATAATTATTCCGTTTTCATCAGCATGTGAGCAGCATTTTCATTTAATTTTAACTGCTTTATATGTGTTTGTTGTTGAAGCTCATATAAATACATCAGACTTTATAAGCCGATGATACATTTGTAAGTAAAAAAAAATCCCAATATCTTCTCTGTGTTGTGAAGCAGACGAATAATAATAATAATAATAATAATAATAATAATAGCATAGACAGCAATAGTAAAGTGCAAGTACCTCAAACTGCAGTACTACAATAAATGTACTCCCCTCCCACAATCGTATTCCTCCAGTTTAAACTGCAGCATCCTGACAAAGCTGAGATGTGTTCTTAAAGCGAGAGTCAATAGGATTTTTGGGATTTTTATTTCATGTGTTTGCTGCCTCTCTGTTGGTGGCATCATGACAGTAGTGACTCTGTACACTGGGATGAGTCAGAGCTGCTGACAGTTTGAGAAAGGTCAGCCTGTGACTGCTCCGACACCCGGATCATCATCGTCGTTATTGTCCTGGAGGGACGTGTCCTCTTCCCTGAATAGTGCCGTCTCTCATCAGTACTTTAATCTCACACAGAGGTGCTCTTCACTCTACGAAACCCACATTCCTTTCCTAACTACTCAGCAGTCAGCAGGCTGTTTAGTCAGGAATGAAGGTTTGAGATTTTGGCAATACTTCGTTGCCATCTTTGTACCGTTCCCAGGTCGCTTTCCTGTAGAATAGAAACGACGTTAAACACAGCTGTTATCTGAGCGGCAGGGCTCGGCGGGTCGGGCAGGGATGGTAGGTTCCAGCGGCATGACATCACAGAGGAGCAGAGATGCAGCAGGAAGACTGACAGGTACATCAGCATCATCTAATGGCCTTTTAAGGAGTGACCGGGCTCTGACTTGGAACTTGAGAAAGTGTCCCTCATCTAAACAATTTACATTGAAGTCAAGAATGACGAAACACCGTCCCGACAGAACACAGGTGGACAGGAGACGGATGGCGGAGACGGAATCATACCAGCGCCTCGTATGGCAGATCCATCTTACACAACAACTATTTGTTTAGTGAACAGAAATCACAATGAACCACAGCACACTTGAGATGATTTCACTGCGGCTTTTATCAAGGAACTATTTGTTTGTTTGTGTTCGCTTACAAACAGCTGGATGCATTTACACTGATGATCTGTTCTCTGTTGTTGGACCCCACATGTTAAAATCTTTTATAGCAAACGGCCCGTGAGTTTCTACAAGTTGTTGTTGACCGACGCCTAAATAGAGGGGAAAAATACTGCAGTCTTGGTCTTTATAGATTTAAGCTGGCGTTCATCTTACCCCGAGCTATTGCTACGTTCAGCCCTGGTCTGCTGTGACGAGTAGCTTCTACTGGCAGATGTTAGCTAATGTTGGTCATGTTTAGATCGATGTGTAACTGACATCACGGCGCACTTTGCTGCTGTTACATAATGTTTAGGTTTTTATCATTATCCTGTAACTGTTTGCTTTGCATCTTTTTAACAAAACAAGGTATTATTTCAAATGTTTTGATTGTGGAGTTTTGCGACCAGAACTTTTTTTCAATACCTCACTTAGATATAGATATAGATACAGATACGTTTTTTACTAAAACAAAGAAGCCAGATATCTCACATGTAAAATGTCTAAAAACAATGATCGTCTGTCCACAACTGGCAAAAGTTTGATTTGAGTCAGAAACTTTCTGATTTTAAACAAGGAAGAATTTGACCAGACATTTGGTGCTTGAGTACAGTCTGAGGTACTTGTACTTCCACTCCATCTGTATTTCCATTTGATGGTACTTTATACTTCTACACTATATTTCAGAGGGAAACATTATAGTTTTCTACTCCACATCATTTTGCCTACTTGAAAGATTTTTATATATACATATAAAAACATATGAAAAGCTTATAAAATACAACACATTGATAAAGATTAAAGCAGTGTTTCTCAAAGCAGCGGCTCGTTGAGGTCCTTTGTCACGTTTCAGATAAGTTGTCAGCAGAGAGACATTTCCCCTCTAAACTCCTCAGATGGTTTCATTTAGATAATTGTTAGCAGCCTGACAAGGTCAAGTTGTCCATGATTAAACAAAATGAAACGACCATTAAGGAAATATGCAAAACATTAATACACATTTATGCAGCAGAACGTTTTGTTTTTATTTCTTTCCTCTCCCATTAATCATCTCACAACCCCTCAGATTTATCTGGTGACCCATCGGAGGACGCCCAGCCCCTCGGTTGGGAACCACTGGACTAAAATACCAAAACGGCACCGCCTCACCTGATGATAATTCTGCTGATTGTTGTATTGATACTCTTACAGAAGAAGAAATAACAGAATTGTCCACGAACAAATAGCGATAAAATGCACCGTGGCTCATTTCAGTTCGTCAGGAGGTTTGTCACTGTGGCCTTACTTGGTCTGGTATGGCTAGAGGCTTATGCCGGCTAACTTCAGATAGATATTGCTGTATACCTGACATTACTCGCCCACTTTACTGACCGTATGACTCTTCTCCTCTCATGCCAAGTTTGTTTTAGCATTTGCCATTTTTCCATAATTGTCACTTGTGTCCACAGTGACCTTTCTCTAGCAAAGGTTACACAGTCTTGCTCTATGAGTGGACCTGCAAAGTTTAGATTGAGGTTTGATATCCAGCATCACCAGCACTATTTAAAGTTTTGTTGAATGGGTTATTCTTCAGTATTCATGCTCTGTCCTATTTGCCTTTTTTTTGTGATTCATGTTTATGAATAAAAAATCTTTCAGAGTTCAGAAAACAACCAGTTCTGACCGCATTCCTGAGCTCCACTATGAAAAGAACAACACGGCTAAATCAGACTCTGAGCTCAAGTACCTCGACTGGAAGCAGGACCTGTCGATCTTGGCCTGTCTTTATCAGACGTGGTTTGCCTGAATAGTCAACTCACTGTAAAAGGGCAGATTCTGGAAAACCCAGAGGGAGAGAGGGGGTGAGACAAACAGGGGGGGAGAGAGAAATATGAGCTGGGCCAATGGGAGACGGAGAGCGAGACAGTCGGAGGGAGAGGGAGGAGTGTTTGGGAAAGCTGTTTCTCCCAAGTTTGGTGTGATGGACTGGAAGCCTCCGCTATCCCCGCTGCTTTGAAATACTTGTTTGTGTTGGCTGGCGATCCCAGACTGTGAAGACTTATCTGCAGAACATTCAGGAAAAGGGGACGAGGGCGTGTGTGTGTGTGTGCGTGTGTGTGCGTGCAAGGGGGGGAGCAGCCTTAAACACCACGCCAGAATTCAAAGTATTAGGGCAATGTGTTTGTGCCAATAAGGAAATACATGGAGAGAAGAGAGAGAGAGAGAAAGAGAGAGACCAGAGTGTTTCTCTAAGCAGGAATGTCCACAGGCCTTTTTCATTTTCATTTTTTATTCCTGTTCTTTTTATACCCTTCATCTCAAAGTACTTTTTATTATACAGTAAGACTTTCAGTGACAGTACAGTTATGATGTGCCTTACGAGAAAAGAGAGGCAGAAACCAGAGTTATTTTAGGAACCAAAAACCTGAAATTAGGCTTGAAAGAAAGGTTGTATTAAACTGACAAAGAGACGTGTGTGTGTGTGTGTGTGTGTGTGTGTGTGTGTGTGTGTGTGTGTGTGTGTGTGTGTGTGTGCATTTACCTTTTTAAGATTTGAGTATTTTTTAAAATATATTTCAAGTGACATTATCTATGCTCTACTGCTTTTATTCCGTCCCTCAGAGAATTTCACTTTATTCTTCCCAATCATGATCAAAAAAGTGAGTATCGTTTCATTTAATGGGTGTGTGATTTCCAAACAACTTCCCACGAAGTTTCCTGGAAAGAAGTATTTAATTCGTTAGCGGTTGTAAGGAAAGTAGACACAGTTTTCAAATGGTACACTTCTGATTCATTCAAGTAGTAATCCAAGAATTTTTGTGAGTGTACTGGAGGTCAGCTCAACATGCAAAACTGTGGGGAAACAGAAGAAATATGGAGAACAAAATGTACTAGTGCTTATTAATATTTTCTCTGGTTTTAATGGAGCTTTTCTCAAGATAAATAAATCCTAGTTTCCCTATAATTGGTACAAAATTAGATGAAACTAGAGCCTGTAATGCAATGGGATCACAGCAGCCGCAACACCTGTCAACGTGTTGGCGTTTTGACCCACCTAGTATTCATTAGTACATTAATATACGAGCACTCAGTACTCACGGGTCGGACCGCCACCCGTCTTCGAACACAACCTTCATCTCAGCTACACACCTGAAAGTTTCATGATTTGTGTCACTCACTTATCGTGGTGAGAGACAAATGTTTAAACACCTGCCACAGTCCTCAAGTCCGACTCTGTGGCAGCTCCCACCTACAGAAGGGCGTCTGCAGGAACACATTTCTCCCCACACACACACACACACACACACACATACTGGTAATAAAGTTTACAGCTCAGTTTGAAAAAGCTGAATCTGAATATTCCACGGAACAGATTGATGCTTACATTTACACCTTTTCTTCTTCCACAACATACGAGGGTGAATTTGCTTTTTCTTCATGTGTTTTCTGTTTTCCAACCGCAGGAAACATTGACCACTCTTCACTTTGCCGAGTCTTTTTTGTGCTTCTCATGAAAGCCATTAGAGATTAGAAATGGTCATAGAAGGTTCGATGGGCTGAAATATTTTTAGAACAAAACTGAATATAAAGCGAAAGTAAAATCTAATGTTTGACCTCTTGACCTCTGTCCCATCGTTAGCTTGCAGGGAAGTATGACCCCCAGAAGGAGGAGGAGCTGAAGCTGTGGATTCAGGATGTGACCGGCAAGAGGATGGGGGACAGCTTCATGGAGAGCCTGAAGGATGGAGTCCTGTTGTGCGAGTGAGTGGACAGACACAGACACCTCCAGAAATGTAATCGTACTCATCTCAGTGATTGTCCCCAATAATATTACCTGCCCCTTTTTTAAAAGATTTTCTTGAATTCTGTGCCTCTCTCTTTTAGACTCATTAATGTTCTCCAGCCTGGTTCTGTGAGAAAGATCAACCACTCCAGTCAAAACTGGCACCAGGTAATGCACCAGCTCCATGGAAAAGTAAAAAAAAAAAAAAAAAAAAAAAAAGGGCCTTATTTGTCCTGCTACTCTCAAAGTCAGGGACGTTTTCCAGAGCATGTGGAACTTGGTTAGTCTGCCATATTGGCCTTGACAACACGGAGCCTATTTACATTCCATAAAGTAGCTGCCATATCAAATGAAGCCCATCTCAGCGTGGCATTTATTAGCCTTTTACAGGCTTGAAAAAGCAAACATTGCTTCTAAGGCTTGATTGAAGCTCTTTTCAAAAAAAAAAAAATTCTCACTGTGATATTAATGCTGCTGCAAATGAATGGACGACACAGTCAAAGCTTTCAGATGGGAGTCAGACATTATAAGGGCAATGCATGGGGGAAGAAAAAGCCTTGAGGTACTTTAAATTTTTAGCAGTTGTCATTTAATTCAGTTTCTGTGCATTTTAATAGGATCTTATTTAAAGTAAAGTTTATTTATATAGAACTTTTCACAGTCACAAAGTGCTTCGCAGAGCCACAAACACTTTCAAAAATCCCAAAACATAGAAAACACACCACACAGGGATACAATAACGTACCCATCATCACATAAGAAGGTGCTAAACGGCAATATAAGTTTAAGGTTATGGCTGTACGGAGCCATCAACAGTCAAAATGCAAATACACAGAATCCTCAGTTTTATTCTTTATGGTGTCCACACCAAACTGTTATCACAATATTAAAGTATTAGTTCCACATTTTGGGAAAGAATGCTTAGTCACTGTCTTTTTAGGAGAGTTTTTAGATTCATATCTGTATGATAAATACGAAGCTACTGCTGGCAGCTAGTTAGCTTAAGACAAGGAATAAAATGGGAGAATAGCTCTGTCCAGAAGTAACAAAAGCTCACTAATTAATCCATTACATCTTAGGCTAGCTGTTTTCTCCTGTTTGCAGTCTCTGTGCTAAGCTAAGCTAGCCAGCTGCTAGTTTTAGCTTCATATTTATCGTATAGAAACGTGAGTGGTATCGATCTTCTCAATCTAACTAAATGTGGAAGTGTTGCTTTAAAAGGTTTTTGACTGTGTAAAGCTGTGTTCAGCTCCTACTCTCTCTAATATTTCTGTTTTTTTTTTTTTTTTGCCTCCATCCTCCTCAGCTGGAAAACATAGGGAACTTTGTCCGTGCGATCACAGAGTACGGCCTGAAGCCACATGACATCTTTGAGGCCAACGATCTGTTTGAGAATGTCAACCACACTCAGGTCCAGAGCACGCTCATTGCTCTGGTTGGAATTGTAAGGGCAGCTACACACACACACACACACACACACACACACACACACACACACACACACACACACACACACTGTTACTCCAGTGACATCTGTTGTAGGAAAGTGTGATGGTAGAGAATCAGGTGCAACCAGTAAAAATCCCAATAATTATAACTTTTATCCTGCAGACACCACAAGCAACGACTGTACATTAGTATATTGTGATAGTTCTGTGCTCAGTGTTGCAGCCATTCATTTACCTGTGTGAGTGCTTTGTGTTGCACGGACTAGGACAATATAGAAACGGCATCAGCCTAATAAAAACAACATGGGTATGAAAAATACACACTTTATTACCACCATTTTCCTTTCTGTCTCTTGCCACTTCTCTCTCTCTCAGGCCAAGTCCAAAGGTTTCCGCTCCAAGTATGACTTTGGAGTGAAGTACGCCGAGAAGCAGCAGCGCCGCTTCGCTCCAGAGAAGCTCAGGGAGGGACGCAACATCATAGGCCTGCAGGTCAGAACAGCAGTTGTGCTTTAAACTACACTGATCTACTGCTTTAACACCCTTGATCGCATGTGAGATTGTATCTCCATGTGTCTAAAGATGCTCTGCTGGCAGGACACCCATTTCAGACCAGATAAATGGATGTGGGTTGTAATTGTGCCCCCTGCTGGAGTCGTGCAGAATAGGTTTTGAATAGAATAACGGGTTAATTTTGCCATCATGGGTGTGACCTTACATTTGCTTTTAGTCGTACAGATGAAGCCCAAAGTGTCAGCTATGTCCTCGAACTGACAGAGTGTTTTCACTTGTTCGGCTCACTCCATTTTGCTGTATCTCTAGATGGGCACCAACAAGCTTGCCAGCCAAAAGGGCATGACCTCTTACGGCACACGGCGCCACCTGTATGATGCCAAGATGGGCATGGACAACCCGCTGGACCAGTCTACTATCAGCCTACAGATGGGTACCAACAAAGGAGCCAGCCAGGTGAGGAGAGACGCACTAAAAATAATTCTTTTATTCATCCATTTTACCAGATAAAATCTCAGGCTCGGGCGATGTAAGTTACTTAAACAGTGAGGTTGTTGAACTATTTTCAGATGCAGATTAATACACATGTTGATGCTGTAGCACAGTAATTCTGCTGTAGCCAGGGGGTATTTGGGAAAAAGTGTGGCTCATCAAATTAGACAAAAAAACTTCATTTTAAATAAATAATGACTTCAGCGTGTGTGTAAACTAGATAGAAAGTAAGCAAAGTCTGAACAGTTAGCTAAAATGAATGGATAAATAGTTGTAGCAAGAAAAAAGCAGTTCAAATAAAATATAAATTGTCGGATAAACAGTTGAAGAAATGAGAAAAATTGACTGGTTAAGTGGTTAAAATGGATATTAAATGGCTAAAAATATTATACGGTGAAAAAGCTTAAAGTAGCCAATACATGGTTGAAATAGCCACATGTAAAAGTCATGCAAAATGATTTAACTTTCACTTTAATCTCAATGTTAAAATTTAGCTAAACTATTAATAGTTAGCTGTGTAAATAGTTAAAGTAACTGAAAGGATTAATGGCTGAAAGAATCCGAGGTAGCAGTGCAACCAGACCAAAACAAACTAAACACTCAACCTCTTTTATGCAATTAATAGTACTAAATAACTTCCAGTTTAAAACCAATCAAGTGAAGACGGCTGGAACGAGTGGCCTGCGGATCAAAGCGTACTGGAGTTCACGGAGTTCAGCTCTGGCGTTACATCAGATAAAAAAGGCTGAGAACCACTATTGTAGCAAGTATTTCTGGCAGCAGGACAGTGTGCATGGGTTTGACAAATAAAAACTTGAGTGCCCATATCCATCATTATGAAGGAACATGTCACCCAACGCGGCGATGTTGTGTTTTTAATAGTGTCTGGGCAACAGCGAAGCTTTACGACACAGAGAGGGATGTTGACAGTTAGAAAAACATTCAGCATCACCGGCCTTTTTTATTCTTCGAATTCAGTCAGTATTCGTTGCCTCTTCAAGAGGCTTTGAAAAAAAATATATATTTACACAACCCGCAGAATGTTTTCTTTTTCTTTTTTAATGTCAAAAACCCCTTCATTTTGTTTCCGTCCCCTTAGTCTGGCATGACAGCTCCGGGAACCAGGAGGCACATCTTTGACAAGAAGCTGGAGCTGGAGAACTGTGACACCACCACCATCTCTCTGCAGATGGGCACCAACAAAGTGGCTTCCCAGCAGGGCATGACCACCTACGGCCTGCCCCGCCAGGTCTATGACAACAAGTACTGCACCAACCCCACCGAGGCCTACTATAACAACGGCAGCGAGGTGGAGTTCGACGGCTACAACCAGTACTCAGATTAAAAAAACACGGACAGCCTCACCGCCCCCCATCCCCCCCCCCCCTCCCCTTTTGCTTTAACTTCAGACAAACAACCACAACTGTCTTTGTGATGAGCAAACCTCCCAGTCTGTTATTTAACACTGATTGACGTCACTGTCGTCTTTATTGCCCCTTTTTTTTCCCTAAACATAGTTTTACTCTTGGGAATTTATTGTTTTTCTTTCCATGAATAAAACAAAAAAAGTGTTTACACTGACCTTACGTCAAAAGATTTAATTTAGTGGCCAACGTCTGTATCTCATTGCGCTGATGAATTTTATTACTGCTAAAAACACCCAAACAACACTTAGTTTGAGATCAAATGACCTTTTGCTATTTATAGATTTATTTTCTACTGCTTTTTATATTTGCATTGTAATTAGAGATATTTTTTTTTTTTTTTTTTTTTTTACTTTTTATACCCCTGGCCTCACCTCCCTTACCCGTCCTGTCCAGTTTGAACACTGACGAAGCAGAATCTGATCGTTCCTTGAAAGGAAACAAGTGACTGTGTTGGTGCTATTGAACTT
The DNA here is from genome assembly GCF_021018895.1 of Seriola aureovittata. Lineage (NCBI taxonomy): Eukaryota > Metazoa > Chordata > Actinopteri > Carangiformes > Carangidae > Seriola > Seriola aureovittata. Next base: position 20,717,718 of record NC_079380.1, on the reverse strand, counting down.
CAACCCAGTTGGAACAGAGTCCACGTCGGAGCTCCGCAGGCTCCGGGATCCCGCCGCTCGGGATGACGCAGAAGCCCCGGGTCCACAGGTTGACCCGGGGGGGGGGGGCGAACAATGCAGGAGGACTTGTAACTTTGTGCGGACATCGCTTTTGTTTTGTGAGCACCTGCGCTGACAAATAGTCGTGTTCACAGGCCTGCCAGATTACCCGTTTTGCCGATGTTACTGGGCTGATTTACATGGCTTGTGTGCAGCGTGAGTCTTTGGTTTTTGAGGAGGTATTTAGAAAAAGTAGCAGGGTCTGTCAGACAATGCATTTATAAACTTTAAAAAAAAGTAAATGTAAGTTTTGTGATATCCAGTTTGATGTTGGGGTAAACTAGGTCACCAGTAGTTTTTTTTGTACTGAGAGTGAAGCTGTTGTCTTTTTGCTTCCAGCCTTTTGGAAACATTTCCCGCTTGCCTTCTGCCTCAGTGAACTTTGGCTTTAGTGCTGTTGCTCCTTTTGCACTTTACCTGGCCTCACCTTTTATGTGCTGTAAACAGTGGAGGATGAAACTAAGTGCAGTTACTCAGATACTGTACTTGGATATAAATTTTAGGGTACTTGAACTTTACTTGAGTTTTCCATTTGATGCCACTTTTTACTTATACTCCATTACATTTGTCAGTTATAGTTACTTTAAAAAATGAGATTTTTTACATACAAAACAAATTAGTTTATTAAGTATGTTGTAAGTATAAGTAACAATATTTTACTTCACTTACTTTCATAATTAAAGAACATTTTGCTGATAATGCAAAAGGAGTATTTTTACATTGTGGTATTGCTACATTTACCTATGCAAAGTGTCTGAGTACGTTGTCCACCACTGGCAATAAATAGCAATATCAAAGCAGACCCAGGTGCTTGCTGATAATTGCTAATGTGAATCATGCCAAATATACAGATGAGATCCTCCTTTTGAACCTTCTGCATCATACTGTTAACCCACCGAATGTCTTGAATGTAAAAGTTAGAAGTGCCTCTAGCTGTCACAGGATTCATTTTCAACACATTAGAGTGCAGAAATTTACACTTACATTTCAGTTTTGGCTTTAAATGGTGTCAGAAGTAAATGGACCAACATATTTGAGCTCCTGATTTTAAAAGCATCACAGCTATGATTTTGGACATGTGGCAGGGCGACATCTAGTGGGGGGAAAAAAAAGCATGAGTATATTTACTGTATTTTTAATCCATCAAACGACCAAACATTATTTTTATTCCATCAAATATAGGAATGTAGCTAATTTATTGATCATCATTCCCACCCTGATATCCACAATGGCAATAATGTCGAGTAAATGTATAGTAACATTTCACCCTAATGTGTTGGCTTTGTTTCAACATTGTTCAAACTATACATCTTTGCTAACCTCTTGATTTTTTTTTTTTTTTGATTTTTTTTTTTTCTATATGCCTTTCACTAAACATGACATTTGTGCAATAAAAACACTTCAAAAATATGGTTCTGGTGTAATTTTCTCTTTACTGTCATTACATCAAATTACACAGTAAACGTGAAATCCACATAAGTAGTGTAACAGAAATAACATGATTGTGATTTTAAAAAGGAACATAATAAAATCAAGCAGTACAAATATATATATATACTGGTCCAAAACAATTAAGGATTTGGCAGTTCAAAAAACAAAAAAACAAACAAAAGAAAAACTTAATGTTTCAGTGCATTAGTGACAGGGTTGAAAACTAAAACACTACTACTAACACAAAAGTAACACTTGTATGTCTCATTATAATCTGTATTCAACCCCAAAGAGTAGAGAATATTTTTTTTCATCTATAAATTCACAAAAAATGAAGGACATTGAATGTTTTATACTTGTAGAAATATCTGTCAGATTACATTTTAAACTTACGACAGTTTGGTCCCGAAAAAGACGAAATCTTGATCCAATATAAAATAAAGAATCACTCTCCATAAGTGAATCACTGAAATGAAATATGAAAACCTTTACATTGAGAACTGATGTAGAGAGGTTAGTGTCAAAACAACATGACGACACTCTGGCCCAGCCAGACAGATGCGTCATGCTCAGCAAGCCACACTGTAGCAAAAATGAAAACTAAGGATGTCATACACTTAAAAACGGAAAAACATAATGTCTGCTACATGGTGCTAAACAGGAAGTGATTCACCAGACCAATCAAAGAGGTGTTACGTGAGTGAGGTTAGAGAAAAGGTGAGTCACAGCAAAACGGGACTACTGATTGGCTGCTTCACAGGCATCAATCCAGTCGCTGTAAACATCCACTGGCTCGGACAGATCTGTAGAGGAAGGGTTAAGGGATATTCCACATGTACAGGCAAGACACACACACACACACACACACAAAAAAAACAATCCTCTAATTTCATCTATTACAATATTAAGACAGACATTTCAAAATTCCTGGATTCAAACCAAAAACAAAATCATTGTTCCTTGGCTCTTGACTTTCTGCATTACTTTACTAAAGCAAACAGGACCAAAAAACAAATCTTAACAGGTGAAAGTAATTATAATCAGCCAGTCAGCCATGTTGCTGTCCTTTGTTGGTAAAAAAAAGGATACAGGTTATTGGAGTCTGAAACTCCTCCAAACAAACACTGCATGATATAATTCCCGTGTTGCGTGTTCGTTCCCTGGAAAAGAGTAAGTAGTTTCTTGATTATGAGGCATTTCTCTATTTTTATTTTTTTATTTTTATTAAAGCAATGTAATGTTACATTAGGCTGAACTTACATTTTCACATCGCAGGATTTCTCATGGTTACAGAACGGGCACGTGAACTGGGTGTCCAGGTTACCTGTCATTTTTTTCTTGGGAGGTGGCTTTCTCTTTGACTTTCTGCGCCCCATTTGTAATCTTGTATGCCTGCAGAAAAAAAACAAAAAAAACAATTGAATTATTACCTTTTTTCTTCTTTTTCCCCACATCAGCCATGACCATTACCATACACTTCATTCACTCTGCATTTCCCTTTACACTCTTTCACAGAGAAGTCAAGTCTAGTGGAAGTTCCTGTGTGTATGTACTTTGACTTAATGCAAATTTGCCCTTTAGGTTAAGTCACTTTTCATGGTTTTCCATTCATAAACTTCACCTTTACTAGACATTATAGATTGTTTTCAGCCACCACCTATTTAACTGACTCTTGTATCGAAAAAAAAACAATAATCAAATCGTAGTTTTATCTGTCATAGCTTGTTTTTATTCAGTCCGCACCTGGTTCTCAGGCAGGTAAAATCACTGGACGAAAAACTAACGCGTTACACCTTTTTCTTGTGAATACTAATTAACGTTACAACTATATAAACATCAAATCTGAACTACACTTAACCACAGTCACACTCAGTGGCTGCCCGCAACTGTAATTTCTTCCAAACAGATTAACGATGCACTGAAGCGCCAAAAAAGACACCGTTACACGCTAGCGAGCTAACAGCTGCTAGCATGTGGGTAAAGACTGTGTGACATTAAAAAAATACTTTGGAAGACGATTTTCAAGGCAAAAGACGAAGCTAACGCGCGTGTTTCATCTGTCTCGGGTTGCCGCGTCAAGCATTTGCTTAATGATGTGTGTGTTGTCTTACCGAGGTGATGTCTTGCAGCGTAGGAGGATGCTTTGTGTATTCAACTAGCTCCGGATGCAGCGTCTCTGGAGGACCGCTTCTGATTGGTTACTTGAAAATTTGTCCGGGGTCTGATTGGTTGAAAAGTGGAGACTGGCAGTTTTGTGTATCCAGTAGCAGATCTCGTCTTGTAAATTAAGTCCCTCCTCCTCGAGTGATGGTACAAACACAGACAGTTGAGAAAGAAATGTTAGATAGATGAATGTTGCATTTAATAGATAAATAAAACCAATTAGGCTAAACTGGTAGCTGTAATTAATTAAGATAAACTGATTTTTTTTCTCCCCAGAAATTGAAAAATAATTACATTGAAGGTCCATCAATAGCAAAAACATGTTGAAGAGCAATTCAACATGTTTTCAGCAATTCAAGGGCAAAATGTAATATCCACTGGGGTTAAACGGTGGCGGAAATGTGTAAATGTATTCCTCTTAACACCTCTAGAATATTTGCACTTGGTTTTTGTTTTAGTGCAACTATAATTAATATGTTGTGTGTGGTTTTAATTTTACCAAGTGCAAGCATTATAGAACTTACATGAATAATTGAATTTTGCAGGTACAGATGACAATAGCTTACATGATACTACCATACAGTGCAAGGAGAAAAAAGGTTTTTGTAAATCAAGTTTCTGAGGGATTTGAGGGCAGTGTGCTTCAGCATTTCTGTGTATTTTTCACATATTCTCACTGCGCATATTCTTGTGACAAAGTTTAGTTTTTTGAAAGTAAAATAATCAAAGAGAATTTTACTACAGTGTTTATCTGATGGCTGAGGTCACCAGTTACTTTGCAGAGTAAGATACATGCAAATAACCAGCTCTGTACAGACACTTCTTATCACCTGCCCACACAACATCAAAATCTCATTTATAATATTTATATTATATGTTTTGAAGCATTAAGCTACACAGCTTATGTAACTATGTAAAACATTTAATTTCTAAGAAGAAGATGGAGTTACTTATGAAGATATAAGCAGATTTTCACCATAGAGTGACTCTTTAGTCTAACCTCTGACCAGCCAGTAAAAACACATGATAAAAACAATAACTTTACAGGTAGGTAAAGTTAGCACTGTACAGCCACAGTGGTCAGAAGCAGTGGGTCAGCAGCAGTGGTTGCTTGTTCTCTGCTGTGAAATAAGAAATTTATTGGACAAAAATATTAAAACTTAAACTTTTTTTAAAAAATTAACAGAATTTTGTACATAACAAAGTCAAACAAAGTAAGAAAAAATGGCATCTTACCTTAAACTGGCAAGCTGCTGCTTCGGCGATAACAAGATTTGGGGGAGGAAGTAAAACCAAGGGAGGAACTGTGAAAGAAAACACCGAATAAAAATCAATGAATGGCTGCATATATTAAATATTATAAGATATTCATTTTCAAAGAATATCATTGGTCCGCCTGTGCCATAGGGGGCGGGGCTAGTGGAGATAGAGGAAGTGGCTCAGCTGAACCTTGGATCACACCAACGTAATTCATTTGTGTTTGGCTTTGCTAATAACTCACAGGGAAAGGAACCCGAGGTAAGTGCGACCTTTTCTAACCCTCCAGTGACTGAATGTAGTTGAAATGCAAAATGAAGTTAGCGACGCTGCCGAGCCAAGGAAAAGTCTTGTGTAACTCACCCTTAGCTCAGAGGCTAAAGCTGGTTAGCTTGTCAAACTGTTATAAACAGAGAGCCGGTCCACCGCTTCTCTCCCGTGTATTCACCTTTATCACGCCGTTTTGATAAGTTGTTACCTCGAAGACGCTTATACGGGTTATAATTGTCTGATATGAAATGAGTGTCATGCATTTTCTCTGCTCGGCCTCTGCACTCTTATCTCATTCTGGGGACTTTATCAGGTCTGCTGCACATGTGGAGCAGCAGGCTCAAATGATACACAGGACCTTTATCTCTGAGGCCCTGTTTGTAACCCTGATGCTCTGTTTGGATCCTGTGGACACCGAGACTCTCTGTGACAGCAACAAAAAAAACAAAAACTTTTATGAGACTTGCTTTTAAACATGATTTTAGAACTGTCGACATGCTACAGAAAATTACACAACCCTGATGTAAGACATGGATTACAATGAATTTTCATATGCTCTGTGTCTGTGATTAGGCTTGACAGTATTGTTTACACAACTCTGCCCCCGCCCAATCCCAAATAAGGCGTGTGTCTGTTACTGGAGTTTTATAACAGTTAATTCACTCACCTCTGTGGGGTCAAATGAACCCCAAACATAAATAACATCACTGAACATCTATGAATTAAGTTTTCGCAAACAAAATTAACATCCATTTGTTCACAATGAGCTTCATCAAAAATACTAATTTCCATATTTTGTCACCTTTATCAAATGTGCAAACCCATTTTTTTTTATTTTTTTTTTGGCAAAGCAAATGATTTTAATTTCTACATATTGGGTTTTAACATGACCAGAAGAAAAATAAATAAATACATTTTTAAAGGAAAGATTTGCAGGTGGTATTTTAACACAGGTCTGTGGAACACCAAACTATTAAGGAAGCGAAGCAAGTGTCAGCAGAACACAAGGGTTAATGTAGTTAAACTGTGTATATACTGGATGTCTGTGTGTAGTTTGCACAGTGACACCATGGCAACAGAGGGGGAGCCGACAGACTTGATCAAAGTGCTACACCTCCTGGTGCTCTCTTTCTCCTGGGGCATGCAGGTGTGGGTCTCCTTCATCGCAGGTACGGTGGGCACAACATACCGAACATATTCCTGTTACAACACTGTATTTGATTTCTGACCTCGGTGTTTGTGCCCGCAGGCTTTGCGCTGGTGTGGCAGGTAACGTTGCACACCTTTGGCCTGGTGCAGAGTAAACTCTTCCCTGTATACTTCTACTGTCTGCTGGGTAGCAACTTTGTCAGCCTGGCTGTGTACGCTGTGTACCACCCCAGAGAGCTGCTGGACTGGCATGAAAGTGTGCAGGTTGAACATCACACTTGCACATACGCACACTAACAAAAATACACACATGCCTTAGACAGACATGTATATATTTAAATCAGAATATTTAAAAGTAAATCATCATAATGTTTCTTTCCAGTAAAGTGATTCTTTGAATTTTTTTTATCTCGCAGATGGTTCTGTACTTTGTGGCGCTGATCATGGCAGGTCTGAACGCCCAGTGGTTCGGCCCGGCGGCCACAGAGGTCATGTTCCAGATGAGGGAGGTGGAGAAGGAGCACGGCCTGGGGAATCAGATAGGCCTGGGCAGCCAGAAAGAGGCGTACGCCAAGCTCAAAGAGCAGGACCCCAAGTACAGAGCCTACAAGAGAACCTTCGGACGCTACCACGGCTTGTCCAACCTCTGCAACCTGATCGGCTTCATCTGCACCACAGTGAATCTGATCTACACAGCCTTGAATTTATCCACCATTTAGAGAGGAGCAGGATTCAGGCTTCAATTTATGAAAAATGTCTCAGTCTTTTTCTGCAGTCATCACAGTATTTCATATGATAAGGTAGAAATGATGTTTGATGAATCTGGAAGGACAGTACGGACTTGAGTTCAACTTAATTAGACAGAATTCTGCATCACTGTCGGAGCCACTGGTGGAGCTGGAGCTGTCCCAAGTGTCCTTATGAGTGAGGAGGCCTTTGCCACCGAGTTCACTACTGTTGTTCACTTGATTCTGTCAGTTAAGCACTTTTCATCCTGTCAATCAGTAACTAATTAATGCTATGTCACAAAATAAGATGTATTTTTGCATTTTTATAAACCTGATTTTAATATTTGACTTTATGACAGATGATGTCACCCCCTGTTACAACTGCATTTTCTTTAAAAACACGGAAAAGTGAATGAGCACACCTCGGGTGCTCTGTGCGTCCCCAGCAGGGGGTGATGTTTAGACACTGGTGTTTTCAAGGAAAGTTTGTATCTCCATTTCTGAGCCCAGCATAACACACAGCATTACATTTGTTTTCTTAAATGTTGTGTTCCAGATATTGTGATGGAAATGTGTTTTAACTTTGTCAACGATGGTGAATTAACACAGTGATTATGAGATTTAACAGCGTGCTGTTTGATTCTTACGAGTGCGTCCACTGATATCTCTGTTGATCTGGTGCTACGTGTCTTTCTGTTTTGCCGTCTCATGATCTTTATGCCCTAAAACCAAACACTTGTTTTATTGGATTGGTTAGGGAAAGAAACACACTGATGAGTGAATGCAGACCCAACAGACAGCGCCTGGATTTGGAATAAGCAGTTTTTTAATTCAATTACCGGTGATGCACGTTGGATTTTGAGAGGAGCAGCCTTGAATGCAGAGAACAGTGTTTTCCGACCAGCTACAGGATGAGAGAGGCACTGTCCATATTACAGCTACTACGTTGGCACTAATGGATCATAATGGAATCATTTCAATGTAAAATGCAGGGACTAAAAGTAAAGGGATGAGGTTTTCCCAATGCAATTTATGCTGGCCCTTTTTTAAGATGTTTCCTTCCCTCAGCTGTGATCAGGTTTTTAATTTTCTTGCTTTCTAGCTTATACAAATACAGCATGGTATCAACATACATAATAAGCTCCAAACACACTTTCTTTTGGCTTGCTGACATTGTGTTAACGTGCCTCGTTTTCAGTTCGGAGAATGTACAAGGAAGTTAGTTCAAGTGGATGACTGAGTGACTTGAGGAAAAAGGCCGACCACGCATTCTGAATCATTTGAGGAATGTCTTTTGCCGTCCTGTCAGGTCGCCCGTTGCAGTGGCATCAGGAAACAAACCTTGTTTAACCAGAGAGCGAGTTTATCCACTCATCTCTTCATGGCAAGGGAGAGAGAGATTCCAAGTGAAATGTTCATATCCCTGATACAGTTTGAGAAGTGACAGGACAGTTGGTGAGAATAGCTCAGTAAAACCCTCCAAAAACAATCTGCATGTAGCAATTAGGAGTTTACTCAAATCAGTCAAACACAGACATGAAGACCGGGAAGAAAATCTATGCTGTTTAAAATTTCCTCACCTCTGGCTGCTCAGACTAAAAACATGAGGAAGTAGGGAAACAAAAGGAAACAGCAGACAAGTTCCACCATCCTCCCTCATTCCTGACCCCGCACAAGTGAAATGTTCATATCCCTGATACAGTTTGAGAAGTGACAGGACAGTTGGTGAGAATAGCTCAGTAAAACCCTCCAAAAACAATCTGCATGTAGCAATTAGGAGTTTACTCAAATCAGTCAAACACAGACATGAAGACCGGGAAGAAAATCTATGCTGTTTAAAATTTCCTCACCTCTGGCTGCTCAGACTAAAAACATGAGGAAGTAGGGAAACAAAAGGAAACAGCAGACAAGTTCCACCATCCTCCCTCATTCCTGACCCCGCACAAAGAAATGAATATGTGTGTTTGACAGAAAGAAAGTCACTGCAGCAAACACACTGTAAATGACGGCGGCTGCGAGTCCATTATTTGGATCTGTAGTGATACTGCAGAGCAGCCCAGCAGTAATACAGTGTGTTAAATTATTTATGAGTCTGTGCAAGGCTTTATTCAATCATCTTTAATGTGGAAATGTCGACCTAATTTGCAACTGTCTGATCTCGGTGATGGATATGCACCTATGCAGCATAAAAACACCGAGATCCTAATAGAACGAACAATTTATCAAAGGATAGGGCTGCACAGTTTGATACAAACATTAACCCCCCCCCCCACACACACACACACACACACACACACCTCTGCTTTAGTTAATGATTATGAACGTCTGTTATGCTTACCAGAAAAACAAAACCATCAAAACTCATGATGATACCAAGAGGGAGCACTGAAGGCTTCCATAAACTCAGTGTGAGTCCCACTCCCTCTCAGAAATTCAGAGGTCTTTGAACATAACATCATAGGAGAGAAAAATACTGAATTTTGTCAAATGTACTTTAAAGTCCCAATAGAGATTTTGTAGTTTAATTGTGGTTGAAGTTTTGTGGTTTAATTGATAGTGTTTTGTGTGTGTGTTCCAGCTAACTTATTGTCATATAATAGACTTATACGCTAACTTATCAATAGTTAAAGGAGAAGACTGATACTACACTCATGTCTGTACAGTAAATATAAAGAGACTGACTACTGGCTACTCCTACTATGTGGTTTTACGGACTATTTCTTGGGCAGGCGCAGTCAATTCCTGCAGTCTTGTCGTCACTGTGAGGGTAGAAACACACGGAAAAAAGGCGAGGCCACCAGGAGCCGCTTACATTTCCTGAGCTCGGCAGTGAGTGGGGCAGATCCACTGAGCCGTCAATGCTCTTTACTGTGGAAGTCCACTGTTGTTGCTATTTCGGTTCACAGTGATACAAATCTGTGTCTGAACTATATTGATTCTTGCAAAAATGATAACGCTCAAATTTAATTTAGCGACAGTGAATATCTGATGGATTTCTGCAGAGAAATTTTTCCAACCCTTCCAAGTCAGACTTTATATACTTGAACTTTGCCTTGTGTGCTCCACCTGCCTGTGTCTTGCTACCAGCGAACTCATTGAGGTCCTTGTGAGGGATTTAGCCCCTTAAATTAAAGGAATTTGCGGCTTTAGCTTTCTGCTTAACAGTGTGTCTTTAAACTGAGTCCTGTCAACCAATAGAGACTCCTGTTTCCCCTGTTTCTTTGAAGCTAAGCTAACCGACCACTGGTGGTAGCTTCATATTTAACATACAGATATGATGGGGATATTGTAGGACACCATACTCTGCTCTTACAACAACTTTCTTCTTTGGGATTTGACAATGCTAGATGCTTGTGGTGTCAGAATTATCTTTCAGACAGGCTCCAGTTTATCAAAATAAGTAATATTCAGTCCTCTTTTCTCCCCATTAATAAAGGAGTTCCCCAGGATCCTGTGCTTGGACCAACCCTATTCTCTGTTTACATAAACAATATAATCTCTTCATTAAACAATTGTAACTTTCATTGAGATATACAGATGATGTGTTCCTTCTACAGCTATCATTTAACCTCCTTCAAAGACACTTTCATAACTTGAAAACTGGTTCTACACTGTGCAAAGACAAAACAGATGTTGTTTTCAAATGCAAGAAATATTTACTGGTGATTTTGAAATTTGTTCTACTAAAGAGAGCGCAATACTTTTAATGTCTAAACATTTGGGTTGATGAAAAACTTATCCACATTGAATTATTATGATTATTACGGGCAGGCAGCAAGTTCCACACTCAAACCATCAGATGCAGTATATCACCCTGCATTAAGATTCATCACTGGAGATAGTTGTGGGACTCACCATTGCCTACTGTACCAAAAACCTGGTATCACTGCTCTATCAGAGGAGGGACCAGCATTTATTCTTATTTATTTATAAAAGCTATTTGCTACAGAGTTAGGAAGATCTACTTTCTACTGTTACTGTGCCCCACACACTTTGAACATGCTTTACCAAAACTTAAAGTTGACCTCAATGATTTTATTTATTCTAACTGTAATTTTATTAATTATTTATTTGTCAATTTCTACACCTTTACTTTTATCACTGAAAACCCTGTAGAGATAATATTTGAATATTGTAAGAAAAATAAAAGAATAAATATGACAATAATGACATGCGTAATAGCCTGGACACACATATGGTCCCAGTAGTGGTTTCCTTAGGGTGTGTGAGGTTAGTGTGGTCCCCGCGCGCTCACGTGCACACGCGCCCTGCACGGCCCTGTCTCCTCGAGCTGTGTAGACTGACACAGCGCCACAGGTTTTCAGCGGCTGACTCAGTGCCCGCATTAACTCCGTCACAGAGGGAGCTCCAGCCACACCGACAGCTCAGTATACACACACACACACACACACACACGCACACGCACACACAAGCCAGATCCGGGAGCTGCTCAAGTCCGCGACCGCCGACACGGAAAAAAAACAAGTAGCCTGTTGAGGAAGGAGAGGTCGCCGGCTGCTGCTGCTGCTGCTGCTGCTGTCGCTGGAGCAGGAAGGGATACTTCAGGTGCACTTTGTTAGCACAGTTCCACACGCATCTCAGTGTCGGACAGGAGATATCAGAGTCGAAAGGGAACCGAGTGGGACGTCTGCTTTCTTCCGCAAGAAGGTAAGTCGGTCTAAGTTTCAGTCCAGCGGTTTTTATTTTTTCCTGCCTCACATTTCCTTCATGCTAATGGACCCTTTCACCCCGAGTGGAGTTACATGTTTCCTTTTCATTAACAGGGTTTTACCTCAACGGTGTGGTGGCTAATGTTTGGGTTTTTACCACAGTTAAAACAAGTGTATTTGTCTTAGAATATCAGCCATTCTCCAATATGGAAATTAAACTTGAGTTAATCGGTTATCAGTGTTTGAGTCTCTGTCTTTCCCTTGATGAGAGAACAGATGTGACAGCTGCCAACTAATCAATGGTGCTCATTTCCTGTGGGTCAGGCAGCCCTGCTGGCTCCTGGCTCAGCAAACAGTGCCAGCTGGGGGACCTGGTTGCACCATCATCAGGCCCTATTCACGACAATAGCCTGTATTTGTTTTAGTGGAGATAATGCAGCTTCCAGTGTGCCATAAAGCAGCTCCCACTCTCATCCATGCTGCAGACTCAGTGGACGGCTGTGCTCTCTGTCCTGCCCTGATATCATGGCAGGTGCTGATGTGGGGCTCCTTATCAGAGTCATCACAGATGCTCAGTGGGATCTGACCTCACTGCTTTGTTTGTTAGATTGAGATGTTTGAATTTGATGCCGTTGTTCTACAGTGTTACCAGTAGTTTTATAAGCGCAGTCAGTTGTGTTGCTGTGAATATATCCTGTGTGTTTTAAGGAGTTTACATACACAGAGGGAAGTTGACACCGCAGAATTAAGCAACACAGCACAGTAACAAGAAAATACTTTGAACATCTAGTCAGTTATATGTCACGTTAATTAAAAAAAAAGGGGAAGATAATACAATTTGAAAAATGTCTGCTGACTGTATGAGCCCACTTTGCCTGCAGACAATCCTGAGCTGCACAGTAAACATGGAGGACATGTGACTGGGTTTATCTCAGGCTTAAAGCTGAGCTGATGAGAAAGTTGGAGCAAAAAAAAAAAAAATTAATATAGTTTTAGTGTGGTATGGGATCTATAAGTACACGGAGATGTACCTTGGAGACCTTAATGCAGCGCAGGCATCATGTGATTTTTGAATTTCACAGCCAATGTTTTGAGAGATTAGAAAGACTTGAGAGTTACGGCTTGAACGCGGGTCTTTACGTAACACCCAGAGAACAATTTACTGTGCAAAGGGGAATGTGATTATAGGGAATGTACCTAGGTCTCAGACTCAGCAGTGATGTAAAGCTGCGAAAGGGTGTTGTGTCATTTTCCCACTGTCAGAAAACTGCAGTTTCATTACAACATCAACCATCACACAAGACTGCACAGGCTGCTTCATGCTACAGTGGACTGTGAGTTAATATGTGTTACAGAAAAATCCAGGGAAGACAAGTTTGAAGTTGTTACTTGTAAAGGTTTCATCACCCGATACAGCTTTAACGGTTTTCAATAAGTCAGAGTTCGAATGTTTTCATCAGACAGCAGCAATATATTTTTGTGTCCTTATTCATGAAGTCCTGTAACAATAGTTCTTTTAAATAGTTTTTATTAAGTAGACACACTAAAACAAGCTATCAGTGTACAAATGAGGAGCTGGACTCTCACACACCAGCACTATTTTGAGACTAAACATGTATAAACAATAAATGATTTAGCCAGGCTTCTCTAATTTCTCAATAATGATTCTCCTCTCCTCTTCTCCTCTCCTCTCTGGTTGTAGTGTGATAGATATCTCTATCCTGCTCTGGAGACCTCCATCTGGCCAGTTAAAAGCTGAGTGAACTGACTGCTTTGACCACTAATGGTTCTTGCTGGCAGCTGAGTCCTAGTCCCGTCTCCACGGAGATGAGTCTCTCCAGAGAGAGAGAGAGAGAGAGAGAGAGAGGGAGAGGGCTGAGCTGAGCTGAGCTGCACTGATTGCTGATTGATCAGCTGTGTATTTGTTGTGTGTGTGTGTGTGTGTGTGTGTGTGTGTGTGTGTGTGTGTGTGTGTGCATTTAGAGGGATAGCTCTCTGCTCTCCTTTTCATTCGCAGAGCTGTGCGTCTGCTCTCCCTCCTCCCACAGTTTGGATGACTGACACTAAAAGGCTTAATGGCAGGTAATCTCATACCTGTCCCCCCAGGAGAGATTACACTGACTGTGAATGGTTATAATGAAGCAGATGGCATAGCTTCCCATAATTTAAAAGCACAAATTCTAGCTACTCTGAACTTTATCTCAGCGTTAGCCTTTTCATTTCGATTAATAGAGTTGTAACAGGACTCTTGTCATTACAGATGGATTTCACTACAGTCTAGCCAAGCTCTGATTCTGTAGATAAATCACTTTGCAACTCATGTAATATTCTAATTTGCTAAGCTTGGTTGATTCTAGTGCTGAAACGATGAGTTGATTTATCAGTTAACTGATGAACACAACATTATGATTTAACAAGGCACCCTGTTGGCCAAAGGGGTTAGGGTGCAGAAGTGCACATTATATCGTTTCCAGCTGTAAAACTGTGGCAAATGAAAAACAACTAAAACACGATACATCTATAGAATAATAGAAAACTTGCACCCACCGTGAGATAGCATCAACTAACCATCCTGACTCACAACAGTCCCATAAACTGCAGTCGTAATTCAAGGCTGCTAATGTAGCCAGCTATCACCTGTATTACCTTTTCACTCAAAATAACCTTTTTTATGTACGTTGTAATAACTCCACAAAAAAAATCTCAGCTCAAGGTCTAACTTACTAGCTTCGCCATTGTTTTCAACACCATCATAGAGGGAAGCTTCACAGAACTCCTTCGTCTTTGTCCAATACTTTAAACAACCACCAATCAGATCAAACAAGAAATAAAAATAAGTGTTTGTCATGTTCAGAGACTGACTGCTTTGGTAAAGCGTTATGCACCAAACACCCTCATGTTATCTTAATTATCTTCATTTCTTCTTCTTCTTCTTCTCCCTCTCCAGATGGCATCAACTGACTCGCGGCTCCAGCAGCAGCCCTCTCAGAAGGATGCGGCCGACCAGAACTTCGACTACATGTTCAAACTGCTGATCATCGGCAACAGCAGCGTGGGGAAAACCTCCTTCCTGTTCCGTTACGCGGACGACTCCTTCACCTCCGCCTTCGTCAGCACCGTGGGCATCGACTTCAAGGTCAAGACCGTCTTCCGCAACGACAAGAGGATTAAGTTGCAGATCTGGGTGAGTGAGATTAATCATGCGATACGTTGTGGTTTTGATTTGCGGTGTCACATTGCGACACCACGCTGCCTTTTGTGAAAGCCAAACATAAACAACAGGTTTTTGGGTTTTTTTTACTGCCAAACTACAGCCACGGCTTCTAATTCTTACTTATTGCTTCTGTCTCAGTCTGTTCTACAACTCTATGTGAATTATAATGTGGCCGCTCCAGGCAATTCAAAATTATTTTGGCTATAAAGGACAAACAGGGAGGTGGAGAATAGGAAAGTAAGCCCACGAGGAATGTTTGTTGGCACCAGGACATCCCTCTCAGTCAGCGTCATGTCTGATAGGAGGCTCGACAGAAGACCTTTGAAGATGAAGTTTGTGTGGGACTGTGGTTTTGGCCATTGTGCAAGTTTAGCCTGCGAATTGTGCAAGTGTAAAAAGGATGACTTCCTCATGGTCGACTCATGGTTTCTCTTTACCTTATCAGGCATCTACCAAGTGTTCACAGAAATGTGTAAAGAAGTAAAGGAGTGAAGCTGTCTCTAGTCTTTTATTTGATGCTTCAAACCACAGTTGGAGGTTATTGTTTTCCAGCGATGTTTTATTTTACTTGATGAGCCGTCGAA
The DNA here is from genome assembly GCF_021018895.1 of Seriola aureovittata. Taxonomy (NCBI): domain Eukaryota; kingdom Metazoa; phylum Chordata; class Actinopteri; order Carangiformes; family Carangidae; genus Seriola; species Seriola aureovittata. Next base: position 20,702,153 of record NC_079380.1, on the reverse strand, counting down.
CTGGGTGAGAGATGACAATTTAGTTTTCTGTTTCTTTTATTGCCTGTTAGTAAAAGGTCTTTTCTGCAGTTGAGTTGATGGGGACATTTCTCGTCAATAATAATAAAGTTCTTTGCACAGAGGCAACGAGAAACTGTCTTACATCAGATTCTCATTATCTGATGAAACTGACTCTAATAATCACTCTCTTTCTTAGCTCTGGGTTTGGTCTCCTGAGGGAAATATCTGGCTCTTTAGCTGCTAAATGCTCCACTGTGTTTACCAGTTAGTTGCTAACTGTGTGTGTCTGCTGTTGGGTGCTGAGCAGGTAGTGCACAGTGGCCCTGATGAGAGCAGCAGCTGTGAACCAAAGCGGTGACACTTGTGGGATGGAAAACCAAAACAGTGAGCTGAAAGACAGTAAAATGCTCTGCAGAGCTGAAGGTGATAATTCTCTGTGGGTGAGTCACCACAAGCGACTCCTTTCACATACAAGTAGTCATGTGAGCCATATAAAAATACTGCTTCAAGGTTTAAATGTACTATTCGTGGAACTACATTATAATTTGCCTGTGGCAGTTTTTAAGTTTTAACCAACATGGCAGCACGTCACTGCATTAACTATACAAGTACAGTAAATACTAATTAGCAGTTTAATAATCAACATTTAAAGTGGAACTCCACCAATTACAGGGTTATCTCAGTTACTTTTTTGTTTAAGTTTTGATATCCATAAGAAGATATATTTGTGGTTTTAAGTTGCCTAGCAAAAAACATCTCAGTGTAGTTTTACATCTCCTCTCTCTAGTAACAACAGGACGTATTTGTCGGTCTCTCAGCCTCTCTTCTGAATGACTGACTGTTTCCTTGAAACGCCTAGATCAAGCTGGATCAATACCTCTGCCAGCCTCAATAAAAACTGACCTCAGGTTTTTCATTGCAGGACTTTTACATTGTACTAAAAGGTATAGCCTTAATATCTGTCCACCCACTACAAATCCTATTTATATTGATTGTCGAAGCTGCTCAAACAGATGATTCATTTGAACCAACAGCGTGTGAGCCTCTGTATGATACACAAACAGTGACCGAGATGAATCAGCAGCGGAGGAGCCCACACCAAAACACACACTCACCTACCTGACCAAACATGTGTCTCTATTAGATGACTCGTGTGACACTGTAACAGCGGAGCAGGAAGGCCGAAAGAATGAACTGTAAGGACTGTATGACGTGTGTGATGCAGTAGGGGTTTTGAGACGGTGGGCATATTGTTTGTGCCTGCTCTTGGCTCAACTACTGATAGTGCTGTCGGACAAAGGGACCCGGTATTTCCTTAGGTCAGGAAGCAGAGGAAGTTCCCCATCAGCCTCTGACAGACACATAATGAAGACATACTGCAGTGCTACTGGAGCCGTGTATTTAAAAGGTGTGGGAGCAGCGGGCTTGTCCTCTCGTATGTGGTGTTAATAATCAACTTTGTGAAATTTCCAGGCTGTTAAATTCATCTTAGCTCCCATCTGTAAGAGATTTCACCCACTTCCACAGACAAAGAGTATTGTTGATGATCCCGTGCCAGCTGCTAGCTTCCCTTTGTGAATCACGGAAAAGGGCTAGCCTGATAACACACCGCATGGCCCTTTGCACAGTGAATACATAGAGTCAAGCATATGCACAGTGTGTTCACACTATGTACACATATTGTTTACCTTCCTCCTTTTTGTGTCACGGAAATATGTTCTGATCAAACGCATACACACACACACACACACACCTTTGGCACACTTAGTATAAACGCACCCACACGTATGTTGTGTATGGTAACCCGGGCAGGGTGATATCCTGAGTGTGTGTGTGTGTGTGTGTGCTCCTGCTTTGTGTTGGCAGTTAAATTAAACACAGGTGACGCATGTTTAAAGATCAGGGTACCAGTGACGTCAGAGTCTCTGACTATGCAGAGGCCTGATTTAAATCCCCCCCTGTCCATCACCATACATATACACATGAGGGAGCAGCTTGTGTTTACTGGCTGGGGTTGATTATAGCCGCCCTGGAGACAGACTGTTTGGTTAGACGTCCCATTACGCCGCCAAATATTTGATCATCTCTGCGTGGATGAGATAAAGATGGACCTGGAATATTTCACACTTTATTTAAACAAAAGCAACCCTGACGGAGAGCAGATTCTGACTGTGGCATTTGGAAAGAATAAAAGAAAATACGGGGGCGGGGGGGGGGGGCAGTTTCGATCTCTTCTGTCTCTGATGGAAGGAGCTCCGCAGCACACTGCCCCTCTGTCTTGTCCATTTTGTAAAGTGAGACGGATCATTCAGGCCGACCACCCGGAGCAGTCCAGGCTGTAATGGAACATTCATAACCTTCAATGGCCTCTGGTTACCTGGACAACCCAATTCTCCTCCTCCTCCTCCTCTTCACTGTGAGGAAAACATCAGACAAACACAGACACACACACACACACACACACACACAAACACACATACACAGGTCCGTGATGCAAATGAAGGACTCAGACTACCTGTTTGATCTTTGTGCTTTGAGCATCCACTGAACTATCTTGAGCCGCTGACTGTGGCATCACACACAGCCTCCATTTAATTAGAAGATGCTTCTGATAAACAGGTCACTCATTATGGAGGAGGAGGAGGGAGGGAGGGATGGGGGGGGGTGCCACACCTTCTCTGAGTCTGCGATTCTTGCATTTCCGTTATCTGCCTGTTTCTTCTTGCTGCATGGAGACTGATACAAACCAGATGTCTTGCTTGATGAGAAACGATTGTGGCAGGAGCTCATATCTAAATGCCATCTCCTGGTGGACGGTGTAGAGTGGAGCAAGTGGCATTTTGATGTGATAATGAAGCCAAGTGGGCACAATCACATATTGGCCTCTCATTTTACACTACACAGCACCCAAGGTCCATAACTATCTTTTTACTTCTTTACAGACTATAAATTAAACCAGACATAAAACTAACCTGAAATTAGTTTGTAAATGCTTCATTACAAGTTTCTCATCACTAATAGTTTTTATCTCAATTAATGTTTGAGAGAAAATTGATAGTTGCCTTTTCTGGCTCATTACCAATGATTTATTTGATCAGTGATTCCCTAACAAGTGCACTTACTTGTATTTCTGCAGATGTCAGAAAGTATGTGGAAAGATCATGAAGTGGCTTAGAAAAAAAGAAATTCTGATTTAAAAGAAAAAAAATGTAGTCAGCTGTTACACCTGAACACAACACGCTGTGATTGAGAGACGACACCTAAGTACAGCCTGAACTGGAAAAGGCCATAGTTTGAACAATATTGCCCCCTTGTGGTTACAAATCACATTAATGATCACATTTTTTTTTGTTTTGTTTTATAGATCTTGATAAATGGAAATAGAATATATTATAAATATATATATTTTCTGTGTGTGTGTGTGTAAATGCAGGATACAGCAGGACAAGAGCGTTACCGTACCATCACCACAGCCTACTACAGAGGAGCCATGGGCTTCCTGCTCATGTATGACATCACTAACCAGGACTCCTTCAACGCAGTGCAGGACTGGTGAGTTGGGCCTGTTTAAACACACTATCTGTTGTCACAATCGGTGTTTCGTTAATATTATCTCAAAGAGGAGTTAAATGAAATTGGGTATGAAGTTGAGCCATGCGCTGAGGAAGAGGTAACCACCTTTTAGTTTGGATAGCGCCACCGTGTGGTCAGTCGTGTAGCACCTTTGCTCCTAAGTGGATTCTTTGGTCCTTCACGTATCTCTCCTAATAGTTCGTGTCCATTTCTTTCAATATCGTTTTGCCATTTGTTCATTTTTTGCAGAACCTTTTAACTTCTTTCACCGACTTCCTACAGATTTCACCCAAACTTCACCACAATTGTAAAGTCACTTGTTTGAATGATCTGGACCTAAAATATCTCTATTGGCTTTATGATATTCAACACTATTTTCCTGTAGCAGGTCGCCAGATCTTTGCATTGTGCAACTAAACATAGATGACATTTTCACATACCAACTCTGAGACATTCTGCACAATCCCATGGCTTTTTCCTATCAGTGGAACTACAGGAACTTTATAAATGTAATATTTAATAGCTGATTATACAGGAAAATGATTTGTTGGATTGTATATATTGTTTTACAGATCCATTCTCACTGCTTTTAATAATGTAGAACACACAACTGTGTGTCTGTCCTTCAGGGCGACGCAGATCAAGACGTACTCATGGGACAATGCTCAGGTGATCCTTGTCGGTAACAAGTGTGACCTGGAGGACGACAGGCTTGTACCCACAGAGGACGGCCAGCGACTGGCAGAGGAGCTGGGTAAAACCTGTGTACTTCTTTTTAAAAACATGTATACATCTGTTAGTTGATATTAAATGAAATGAAATCACCTTAAACCACTTGTGTGCTCTTGCTCGCCCTCAGGTTTCCAGTTCTTCGAGGCCAGCGCGAAGGACAACATCAACGTGAAGCAGGTGTTTGAGCGTCTAGTGGACGTCATCTGCGAGAAGATGAATGAGAGCATGGAGGGAGACATCAACCTCGTATCCAACCACAGGAACCAGGGCCTTAAAGACTCGCCATCAGAGAGCCAGGGGGGCTGTGCTTGCTAAACCATCTGTCTTCTTCCCACACACACACACACACACACACACACACACACACACACGCACGCTGATACTCCTACATGAAGATCAACTCTTTCTCTGTGCCTCAACCAAGGAAAGTGCCGCACCTCTTCCTCTCTCTTCACTCCAGCCTTGTCCAGCTCTGCTTTGTCCGCACATCGCTCTGCACAAACCAAAGGACAGCTAGCTGAGATAATCGTCACCGATGCTGTTAGACCCCCCCCCCCCCCCCCCCCCCATGCCTGGCCTTCTGTCTTTTCCCTCGTAGAGGCCCACTCTGCCTCTGTCTGTGGTGAGCTGATAGTCCAACAAAACCTGCCCCGTGCTCTGTCCACTCCCTGCATCAACCGCCTTGACCACTTGGCATCATAAACTTACTATATTTAAAACATTCATTCCTTTGATTTCCTGTGTCAGATATTTGTGCAGATAGCCAGAAGCTAGTGTTGCCAAATGTGTTGGAGTCACAGATAGTGTGTGATGATATCTGTACTTTGACATTCACACAGTACATGTGCTAAAGTTTCACTTTACATTTGTCTTAACTCAAGTTTACAATGACGACAGCAGCTGGCCTTGAAAAACCATAGTCGATATTGTGAGCTCAGTTTTTTGCTAAGATACATTTATTGAATTTGTTTAATTGATTTAATTGTCGCTCCTGAACTGAAATGAATCATGTTTCTACAACTGAAGGCCTTATTATTTTTTTTGCGTCAAAGTTTGAAAGACATTTCTTGGACGCTTTGTGGCTCATGAATGATTTAAGGAGAGAAGCATGAGTCTTTTTTTCTTTTCTTTTTTTACAGCCTCTTGAAATGATCTGCTACTTCATGTCTCTACCAATGTCATCCTGGCAAGTCGAGACGAGACGAGAAGTTTAACATCAGTAAATATGAAGCTACACCCAGCAGCTTAGCTTAGCACAAAGATGTTGTTCTTTTTAGTATGGATAAACAAATGAGACATAACGTTAGGATTTTATCATCTTTGGACAGAGCCATGCTAACTGTTTCCCCCTGTTTCCAGTCTTTGTGCTAAGCTAAGCTAACCGCCTGCTCACTGTCGCTTCATATTTACCATCCATGACATTTAGCTCTTCGTATCTAACTCTTTCCCAAAATGTCGAACCGTCTCTTTAAAATAAAATCTGATTCCATTAAACGTTGAAGAATAATTCTTTAAATATTGACGTGTCAGCGCAGCGCGGCCACATGAAATTCAGGTGTGAGAACATGTATGTCTTCGTGTTGATTTTTTTCACCCCTAGAAAATTTCTCTGTTGTGAGATCCTGAATATACGTCTCATCATCCATCACTTATTATGAAAAATAAAGACGATAGATCAAGATCAGCATGATAAAGAATAGGATCAGCAGGATGTGATCACGACCCTTATCGTGTATTTAGAATCTTAATGTCAGTGGTGAGCTGCTGCGCTGCTCCTCGTCTCCTGCGCTAACCTGATTGTGGATGGGAAACGTTGTTGTGCTCTGTCCTCTCCTCAGTGTTCGTGTGAGGAAGTCGTTTAACACTGGCGACACTTGTGTTTATCACATGACCTGCCTCGTGGCATGTCCTCGCTCACCACTTTGTGCCACTCTTTCTTCTCTTACACACACTCACGCGCACACACACGCTTTCACCATTACACACATACAGACGCACATACTGTTCCCCCAACAGCAGCATGGCAAAACAGTTGGCATGGCAAAAATACTATGCTTAACAACTTTAATAAGTATTTACAAAGTAGTGAATGAACTTTTTATTGTTTGTTTGTCACTCACATAATATCTGTTTTTGCAAATGCAGCACCGTGTGTGTGTGTGTGTGTGTGTGTGTGTGTGTGTGTGTGTGTGTGTGTGTGTGTTCGTGTGCGTGTACTCAGAAAGGGAAGAACACTGATCTCTTGATAGGTTTACGTCTCAACTTTGCTGTTGCCACCATCAGGAAACGTAAGGTGCTGGTGCAGAATGTTAGTTCGAGGATCCTGTGTCACTTTATATCCCATTACTGTAAAATCTGTCCTCTTCACGTTTGCCACCTGTTGAACTGTGCAGCTTTTGTTGTTCATTTATACTGTTTTTGACATTTCAGTATTGAACCTGCTGGAAACTGTGTCCTGATTGATGAAATTGACATTTGAAAATCTCACAAAAGGACATTTGCTTTGCCATTTTTATCAATTAATTGCCATCAACGGTGCCGTTCCAAGTGCTGACTACTGACTGTCAGTTAGTATCAACCACAACCTCTACACCACGATAGCAGCCTCACGTTGCCAGGCCAAAGCTCATTGCCGCTCCGCACAGAGGGAGGGAGGGTTGGGGTCACAACCGGTGGTCAGTCCACTCCCTGCTATTGTGTAAGCCTGAGGTCAGTTATCTCTGCTGTCAGCATGTGCTGCTGGACAGTGAATAGTTTCGCAGATAGCTGGTGTTATCACCTCATCTGCACCACGGTGAGTTTAACATAAGGAGGCTGTGTACAGTCACAGACTCATGACACTACATTTGTGTTACCCCAATTTGTGTAAAAGCACTGTGCGGTTGTGCGACCTATTTAAATGGAAGCAGAGGCATCAGAGAGCGTGTAGTATCTGTGACAGTTTCACTATGGCGGCTGCTGCTCGCCTACACGCTGAATGTGCTTCAGTTGTACCTGGCGCTGCTGTGCTCATCTGCTGTACAGCTGATCTACTGGCTCTGATGCTGTTGTACAAATAGGTTTGTAGCATCGAGAGCTGCTAGTCTGGTGTGTCTTCTTTCTTTCTTTTTTATGTTTATGGTCTGTGTTTCCATGTGTTGCATTCCTGATAGGTAGCTTTTTAAAAGAGGTGAGATCAGATCATTTGATCCCTTTAATGTAAGTTCTGAATGTGCTGGATGGAAGCCTTGTGAAAAAGTGCATCTTATAAACAAGAATAAATTGAACATGTTGAAATGTGTATAAGAAAAATAAAGAATATATTCATTACAAAAGGTGGGGAGTAATTGCCAGTCATTGTTTTCAGTTACTTATGGTACAACATGGCTGGTACGTGTTTGTGGTGAAGGCAGCATCTTAAGTGTAATTTATGACCATGCATCCTACCTCCTGACCCCAAAACATCAGGTCTGGGCTTTTTTTCATGTTTTATCTGAAGAACCAGAGAAACCACACTCTGCCATTGTCCCCCACAACAATGCAGGTTTCCTCATCCTTCTCTTCCTGTTACCACAGTCAGAAAGAAGCTACCTTCCCTGTGCAGGGCCTCTGCAGAACTTCACTCATCTGATGTTTGGTTTTTCACTAAACTGGCTGTAAAGACTGTGGAGCTGAATTGAACTAAGCTGGTTCCGTTCTGTTACCATCATCATCACCATCATCATCGCCATTGTTGTCATGTGAGTGAAATACAGCTTGTATTTACATCAGCCCCCATTTCACTATAGGGTAGGGCTGTCTCCTCCTCTTTTGAAGTGATGTAAAGAAGCGCTAAATTGCATTCAAACTGACGGGGATGGGCCGCCACACCCCCCTCTGCTACTTATCGGGGGTGAAGAAACAGGGTTGTCTTGCTGCTCTGATAATGCTGGTCAAACGAAGAAAACATGTGGGTGCAGAAAGTAGATAAGAAACCGTTTTGGACTGCTTCTTAGGTGTGTGAGTACTCTACTAATTGGACACATACAAGGATTAAATTGGCCCGGAGCCAACCAGGAACTGAGCCCAAATTGCATCTTGAAGGAGGTCAGCTTCAGCTTCAGCTCCTGTGAGCTGCTCAGAAGTCCATTAAAAAAAGAGTAAAATTATTCCTTTTTTTATTCTATCTATCTATTCATCTATCTATCTATTTATCTATCTATCTCTCTCTCTCTTTCTGTCTCTCCCTCTCTCTCAACGTTTGCGCGCTTTTACGCACGGCACAAGTCCAGTAGGCGCACTTCCTCGTTCACTAGTACAACCACCACAAACAAGTTGTAAACATCAATGAGCGCGTGATTTCCGCCCATCATCAGGAGAGTAAAAAGTTTTGTGAGACCCCTCCTCTCCCTCACTGCCTTTGGGAGAAAGTAAACAGCTCAGCTCTACTCACCTTATCGCTCACAAGCAGGCGCGTAACCGCGCTGCGCTATCCATGGTATCTAAACAAAAAACAAGCCTCCCCCAGGCCAGAGCCGCGGCGGACGCATTTGTGGCAGGTTATTCTCCAGTGATGCAGGTGAACAACAGAACGCCAACGTTTTTCTGTTCACAGAGAAGACAAAAGGATGTCATGTGATCACCTGAGCCGAGTGTTGGCACTTTTCATGGTTCTCTGCGCCATGCGAACCGTTTCCATCGTCCAGGGCGCGCGAGATTTCGAAAAGAAAGGTAGGGTAACATTTTTTTTTAGAAAAAAACTAGAAGAAATATTGAGTAACTGACTAAACAAGTTTAAAAAAAATAGAGAAATGATGTGTTGGATACACCTTCCGTTGCTCCAGTCTGTTTGTGACTGTATTTCGTGTCCAAGACATCAGAAAAGCTTTCGGCTGACCATCATGATCTTCTAGCTCACATGGTGCTCTCACACGTCTGTTGCCCCCCATCTGTACCCCCCTAGTGTCTATGATGCTGAAGGTAGAGCCAGAAAACCCCAAATGCTTTGCTGAAGGCAGGAAGGACTTAACGTGCTTCTGGGAGGAAGATGAGGAAAGAGCTGGTTCTGTGGACCAGTACTCCTTCACATACAGCTACCAGTAAGTCACTTTCAGTGTAAGACAGTGTATAACAACAAGCCACGTTGTGTCCAATATGGCCAATAGACATAGGGTTTCTTTTTCTTTTTTTCCTTTTTCTATTTCAACCAATAGGCTACAAATAAAACAGGGTCATTGAAGAATTATTTCAAGGCTTAAAAACTGTTTTTACGACCCAGCATCGTGCCAGGTCAGAACTGTTAGTGACCACATTCGAGAATTAAAGTACCATTTTTGAGCTTCTGTCTCCCTCTGTCCTGAGCAGTCAAGAAAACAGCAGCAGATGTCCACTGAGAGTTCTCCGTGCAGCAGGTGGGAAGAGGCTGTTCCTCTGCCACCTGAACCAAACCCAGATGTTTGTCCAAATGGACGTCCGAGTTCATCGGCAGGGAGTGCTGATCCACAATCGCAGCCTCCTCATCGAGCTTGTCTGTAAGTTATTCTACCTGTGAAATGCATTTGAAAGTTTTGTGTGAGAATGATGGATTAGACTCATTTTCCTTGCCTCAAAATTTCCCAGAAAAGTTTTTTTTCAAACTCATAGAGAATTAAAAACCTGAAGCTGCAGTTCCCAACAGCTGCTTTATACCATCTTTCAACTCACTGTTTTAGTTTACGTCCATCACGGTCGACATAAGCACGACCCTGGATCAGCTTCAGTGGTTGTCTTTACAGCTTGTTTCTGATGATCCTGAGTGCCCAAATATTCAGTTGTTGTAGGTTTAAACAAAGCTGTAATCAATACACACTCGAGCTACACATGTATGTGACATTAGAATACGTAAGGGTAACGATGGACGTAAGGAATAATCCTCCCTGACCAGCTGCCTGCTGTCTTTCTGAATGGCAGTTCTTCTTGACCCTCTTGCCAATGTGGCGGTGAGCAGCACAGGGAAGCAAGGCCAACTGAATGTCAGCTGGGTGCCTCCCCCTCTGAAGTACATGGATGACAGCATGATGTACGAGGTCAGCTACGCTACGGAGGACAGCCATGTGGGGCAGGTACGGCGCTGATATGTTAAAAGTTGAATGAAGGTTCAAGCAGCAGGTTTGATGGTCGGGGGACTCGTGGACTTCACTGATTAATTGAGGACTGTTTTCCAGGTCGAGGTGGTACGAGCTAGTTCAGAGTTGATCCTGACAGGCCTGCAGCCAGGTACAAAGTACAAGGTGCAGGTCCGTGTAAAGCTGGATGGGATTAGCTACAATGGCTATTGGAGTGCCTGGAGTGACCCAGTGTTCATAGAAACACTGCCTGCAGGTGAGGATTCATTTACTCCTTCACACACTCAACACACACAAAAAAAGAAAGGGAATATGTAGTCCCACATTTTTACTGTACAAGCAAAGATCTTGTCCACATTGTTTTTTATTTCTTTTCTTAATTGGTTCCCAGTGTTTTTCAATGACTCTTTTTTTGATCATTTTATTCCTTCAGAATTTGACCCACTCATCATCTCCCTCACTCTGATCATCTCTTTCATCCTCGTCGTGCTGTCTCTCACCATGCTCCTGTCCCATCGCAGGTTGGTCAAACAGACACAAGTGCATTGCTACTTTTCTGATCACATAAACATATATTGTTGCTTCTGTAAGAACCTTTAACATTGAGAATTATATTTTCAGTATGTTTTTTTTTGTTTTTTTTTAGGTTTCTTACAAAGAAGATTTGGCCGACTATTCCGACTCCTGACAGCAAGTTCCAAGGTCTTTTCACTGTTTACGGCGGGGACTTTCAGGTATGAACCGGACTAAGAGTTTACAGCCACCCCAGTGGCTCTGCGAGCCTGTGCTTCAGCGCAGCGCTGGTTTGAGCTACGTGCTAACATCAGCACGCTGCATGCTCAGAATGACGTGTTAGCATGCTGCTGTTTAGCACCATCTTACTTTAACTTGTCAGGAAGCTAACATTAGAACATTCAATAGCCGGTCGTGGTGTCACAGGAAAAATGTCATGATCTTTTCCTGTGTTTTTGTACAGGAGTGGTTAGGGCAGACCAATGGAGGCTTGTGGTTGACTCCGGCTTTCTTCTACTCAGAGGACTACCCTTCTCCTCTGGAAGTACTCTCGGAGCTCAGCCTTTGCCCCTCACTGCCCTCCCCGCCTCTGCCCCCCACGGTCCCTAGGGCTTTAACCGCAGACAGGAAGGAGGACAAAGATGTGAAGAAAGGCCTGGATGGGAGAGAGCCATCGGAAAGGGGAAATTCAGCCCTGACAGAAGGATGGAGAGCCACACCGCACGACCACTGGTTGATGGATCGCTTACGGGCACTTCACCAGCGCCCCATGCCCTGCTCAGAGTCCTCTCTGCTGGAGTCTCAAGACACCTACGTCACCCTCAGCGCCAACAACCACAGCGAAGATGAGCACCTGGATGATACTCTTGAGGAGGCGTTACCCCTTGAAGTACTTTTTGCCTCCAGAAAGACAGTGCTGTGTGAATCTCACTCTGACCTGGGATCCGTGCAGCAGAGCTCCGGTTCAGGGCGTCTTTCGTCGCAGTCCAGCTTTGAGTACCCGAACCACGCCTGGACGCCCAAAGGCCCGGGGTACACCTACATGGCAGTGGCAGACTCTGGGGTCTCTATGGATTACAGCCCCATGAGCAGAGTAGACGACATTGGGAAAGTGGTTATCTACGCCAACGAGTACAAGAATGGGCTCCCTGCTCACAGAAGACCATTCCTGCCGAGGCAGCACTCTGTCCACGATGACCGCTGAGAAGGAGCTCAGCTGCACATGGACTGAGACTGGAGGCGAGCTCGGAGGAGGGAATCTGGATATACACGCAAAACTACAGAGCCTCATATCAACCGTTAAGAAAGGCATATCAAGGTATTGGGCTCTGACTGTCTCATAGTGAAGTGTAAGCTACAGGACTCCAAGTCCACTGGATGTACATACATCATTTCTACTTTAGCCAAATCATCCCTGATCTGTACAGGACAATGCCATTACATGGAAATGGCAGCTGTGGTTTATGCCAAATACTGATATTCATTGTAAAGGTTGGTATGCTGATCTCTTAGTATCCTATCCTGTAGATCAGATCAGGAATATTTCTATAACTTCACCAAAATTCAAGCCGAAGGGGTGAACTCCCTGATCGTTTCCATGGTGATTTATTCATGTTTGAGCAAAGTGTACTATTATTTTCAAGCTTAAATGACAGAACAGCTTTTAGGTTAAAACACAGAGTAGACGTACAGAACCAAAGGACTGTGAACAACACGGGCTGACGCACTTTCCCTCTCCCTCTGACGTGTCTTAAAGGATAAAACTGGTGATATTCTTTGTTTTTCTTGTTGTCAGCAAATCCCATGAAAAGACTTAAACCAGCAATAAACTGATCCTTCAGCACGTGCCACAGAGCTCCACATTAGTCCCGTCTAAGACTGAGAATATAAAAAGCCGTTCTAGCAGCTCTGTCAGGCAGTACTTTGGCATAGCAGTGCTTTTTGCTCAACGCTAATGTCAACATGCTAAAATGCTGACAGTGTCACTGTCTTTAGTTTAGCATGCTAACTGATGCTAACTAACAGGCTGACGGGGAATCTGATTAGATTTGCAGGTCACAAACCAAAGTACTGGACAAACTAAGGTTTGACTTGGTGACACCACATGAAACGTTAAAGTGATCACCAAAGATATTAGTTTACTCTGAGGGGTGTGAATTAATTTTAATGGCAGTCCATCCACAAATGTCACACTGCTAGCATTGTGAGTCAAACATCACGCTGATATGTTCCTCTATATCACTGACCACAGTGGTTTATTTGAAGTAAAACTCACATACAGTATTGTAGTGCCGTGAATACTCATTAGAGCACCAATGTGTATTAATCCACTGCAGAAAATAGTCCCCAACAAATTTAATCAAAAAACAAACATTTGCTAAAAACTACAGCGCTGAGCTATTCTAGAAAATAACTGAGCATGTTTTAAAAATTTAAGTATATATTTATATATATATTTATTTTGAGGATTTACATTTTTAGTAAGAAGGCAGATAAGGGAAGGTGAAAAAAGATATAATATTAAGATATTGCTAGTTTTGCTCCTCTCATGGGCTTTGTTGACATTAAAAAATTGGCATATTGCCTTATACCCTGAAGTAACAAAACACACAGCTTTCACTTGGACCCGACAGCTGTTAAGCCAGTGTAATTTCCAAACCTGATAAAACTAACTGTACTTGTAAATAATATTATGATGCTTTTTGTATTTTATCGCAGTTGTTTCAGAGAATGATCCAAGAACACCCGAACACATAATCAAATCAAATAAAAATAAAAATAAAAATACTACTACTGTAGGCTGTGCAGGAAAGTTTTAAGGCAATATTCATTCTCAGGTGACTGTAGTCGTTAGTTTAGTCTCTTTCTTGTCATGTTTGCTTTTAGTCATTACTGCCATCTAAAGAGCAGAGCAGACACGACATGTCTATTCAAAACATTTTAAATTTTTCAAATCAAACTGAATCATTTCCATGTTTTTTTATGCTTGTTTGCTTTTGTGTCTTAAGTAAATATGTTGTAACTGAAAAAGTTATAGCACAGTGTGACACCTAAAGGAGACAAAGGTTTAAAGCTCAAAACTTACTCTCTTACAAATTGTTAAATTTATTTCACAACAGCAATTCATGATTTATCAAATATGATAAAAAACTAAATGTTATTTTTAATTATTTGTTGTTCGATATTTAATATTTTACTAATATGCAACATATTTTAAGAGAGGGTGTTGTCTTTGTCACACTCAGTTTGAGAATATCTCCTTTTTAGGATTAATATTTTTTACTTATTTACTTGTTTTTTCTTCTTCAAAATAAGTATTTTCTATATTTCTTCTGATGTGTAAAATACTTTCACTGTGATATCAGCCGCTTAAGTTCAGTGTCTCACACATGCTAAATTCTCCAGTATTGTATATACATTTTTTCATTGTGTAAGATTTGATTAATATGTCTGACAAACCTTTATGTCATCTAAACTCATTAAATGTTTTACATCTAAAAATATTGTGGTGTGGTTAAATAATATCAAAGAGGTTGAACAGCAGATTACATGACAATGTATTCAAGAAGGAATGGCAGTCAAAGCAAAGACAAGTGCTGCATTAAATGACTGGAAACGCATAAAAGAAGGGTCTGATTGACTTGGAAGATGGAGTGTAATAGTGACCATGGCCTGTTATACTGTAGTACATCTCATCATCACTGAAAACTCCCAAGCGCTGAAATTTCAAGCCAAGTGGTGCTAAAAATAAACACTACTCCTCTCCAAGTCCACAGATTGGCTTTTATCAATGCCCACTGTTTAAGTCTTTGATACAGACATTTTCAAACCAACTTAAACTCCATTAAACCATCAGGAAAAATTAACAACTGCCACTCCTGGGCTACATCTAGCCTTTCCTCACCGTCTTTGGCACAAGAGGCCTCTGTGATGCCTCTCCCAGAAAGATAAATGTGCCACAGCTGCTGTAGTCCAGCTGCCACAGCTTCATATCCTCTGTCTTGGTCCAGAGTGCAGCGTACCTGGAAATAGCGATCGAGGATATCAAGGATGGGATCTGTGGCAGAGGGTTCCCCGCCAGCTTGTTCGGGGTCTACTTCAGACTGGAAAGAGGCGATGACACGGCAAGGGCCCGAGGTCGAGGACCGCTGCTCCAGGACTTGAGTGAGAAAGGCAGCAGTGTCACACAGCAGCGCAGACAGGTGGGCGGCACACGACTGCTCACCTGGGTGAAATCCACTGTGGCTACCACCTCTAGAATCAGACAGGAAGCTCTCCAACCTGTCGACTATGATCAGTGAGGGTGGCGTGGGGGACGTGTTGGTGGACTCGTGAAGGCTGGCAATCTGCAGGAGGAGCTCCTCCACTGTCCTGGGATAGGAAAACTTGATTTTCTTTAAAAGAAAAAAAGAGAAAAAGAAACTAAATTGACGGACAGAACTTCAGTGAGTCAAGATAGCATTTTTCATCATTTTCTAATATTTTGTAGACTGAAAGTTGTTAGTTACAGTTACACAACAAGGAATTAATCTGAATAGAAAGCAAGGTCCGCCTTCTAGTTTTTACTGGGGCTTTTAACCACATCTCTGGTTACCTGGCAACCCAAAAGCTGGTCTCTAAATGGTTTAATGATCTGTAAATGTAATGTAAATGATTGATTACGCAGTAATAAATCCATTAGTTGCAACTTAAAAGTCCTCTATAGTTTACAACTTTTTTAGAGAAAGTATGTCAAACACACGAGTGGAGACAGAGCAAAGTGACTTCTACCTTTAGACTCTCTGGGCTCAGGCTCGGGACACATTTCTGCAGAGACGCTGGGAGACTTTGAATTTGTGTTTGGGTGAAGAACATCACTCTCATCCCCATCTGTGAGGCTGCCGTCACGGCCGCCAGCAGCAGCACGGACCGGCTGACGCTGTGGTCTCCGACCACCAGGGCGCCGCAGGTTGTCGGAGGCGGAGGACTGACCGTGAGGTCCTTCTTTAGATCCGTTTGTGACATAAACGTCTTAAACACAAGCGTTAAAATGTCTGTCATGTCTATTGTTTAGATACTAAACACCTTTTCTTAAGTTATGTCACCGGTAACGCTTAACTTTCCCGCGTCTGTTTACATGTTGCACATCGGTGTTCATGCTGGTGCGGTCCGTGAGAAAAGGGTTCCGTTTGTTGTACCGTTCCGCCGCGGTTCTTCGGCGAGCAGGGAGGACATTTCTGTCAGTATTTTTTTTTACAGATATGCATTCATGTTGTTTACGACTGTGTTAATCTTTTTAGCAAAGTTTAAAAGCCCGTGCTGTGGGACGCAAGCTACAAAGGCGCCTCTATCGGTGCTTCCTGTGAGGTCTATGCAACTTCCGGAAAGTCGGGTAATCACAACATCAGCTGTTAACGGCCAAGATGGCGCATAGCCTGGCAGAGTTGGAGGTTCCCCTGGACACTGACCAAGCTGGGGACCAAGGGAAAGGTGTTTTGAGGCGCTGCAGGGGACGACCCAGGCTCACAGACACCGACCGAGCTCAGAGGCGACTTGAATCCCGAAAGAAGTACGATGTGAGGAGGGTGTACCTGGGAGAGTCGCACAAGCTGTGGAGTGAGCTCCGCAGACGGACCAGCCTGAGTGATGCTGGACTGGCAGAGTACCTGATCCTGCTCAACTCCACATATGGAGAAAAATACCAGCAGAAATACTGCGGGTAGGCATGGCCGTGGCCACTTTATTTCCACACGCTGACATTAGCTACCTCAAATTGCACGTTTTTGTCTTTATCAGGGCGGTCTGCTGTAATATTATAAGCTACTGCTGCCTCACTGCTGCTGGCAGCTTCATTGTTTTATTCTACTTAACTCTTGAAAATGATGCTATTCTGCATTGCAGGAAGAAGATTGCCCCTGAAGTCTCAGCAAAACAGAAAAAAGGTGAGTGTTGCCATTAACAGAAGGAGGATATTTCCCAAATCAGTCACACAGGTTTGGAAGGTGTGTGAAAGATGATTCTTAAAATATTTTTTAAGTAACTGAGTTAATTAGATTTGTTAAGTCAGACAAATCTGTTATTGACAATTCTCAGTCTGAGATTTGCTCTTCTGCTTTTTGCTCATGTGATGTGCAAAGTGGATGCAAGTGGTGAACTGATTTCATCAGGGCAACCTCATCCTCTATAGACTGAAGTTTCAGTCAGAAATAATAACTTCTATCTCATCATTTGACAAATTTGAAGTCAAACTCTTGACTCATCCCCCTGGAATTAGAACTGTAGCTTTTGATGATTGATTGATTAGTCAACTGGAAGAAAATAAATCTGCAAATATTTTAATACTCTATGATTCATTGACTTGAGTTTTTCAGGGACTGATGACAAACATTACCAAGTTCTGAAATAGGAGGTTTTTGCGCTTTTCTTTTTCTTATATGACAGTGAATCAAATATATTTGGATTTTTGAAGACGCAATGTAAAAATTATGATTCACCACTTTCAGACAACTTATAACCAAACTTTTAACAGAGAATATGAAAAGCTATTAGTTATTAATCAGCAGAACTGATGGGTAACGCTTAATATCTGATTTTCACCCATGAACTCAAAGTTCTGACTTGATATGACTTCATTAATTATGTCTTACTTCTTGTTTAATTGTCTTAGTATCTCATAATGTTGGTTTGCTATTAGTATTTATATTTTTTCAGTCAAGGAATCAACAAGGCATTGAAATCTAAAGAGCGGGATTTACATGCAGATTCTGAATTGACCAAATCCTCTTGAAATCCACTTCTTCACTCATCTGTCAACTTTCCTTGTTTCCCAGGCAGGAGGGACCGTGTGTCCAGCCTCCAGAGCCTCGTGTGTTGGTACCAGGAGCACTCGCGCTCCTGCCCTCACGAGCCACAGCTCAAGGCCCTGGAGCCCCAGCCCAACTTCTCCACCGCTGCTATCTGGCAGTGTGCCTCCAACCACTCATTTGTGCAATACCTTTTCTCACCACTGAGGGAGGCGAGTGACTCTGAACAGGAGGACGAAGTGGACGGAGAGGAGAATGCTGCAAACACAGACTTGCTGGTGGCTAAAGGCGAAGCGAGCAGGAGGAGAAGAAAAGAGGCTCACAAACAATTCAAAGGTGATCACTTTGTAGTTTTGCTCTTTGACTCATCATGTAGGGTTTGTAGTTTTGTTGTTGATATCATGAGTAGTTAAATGTTTACCAGTAGCTGGGGAATCCTGAATTCCTTGATGATCAACATGTTTTTTTTTTTTTCATCTTTCTGTAGACATGGGAGAAAATGTGGATGTTTCTGAGGTACAACATACAAGCATGAGCCCGATCGAAGAGTCCGCAGCTCTAAACCACCAACCCAGTATAGAGGCTTCTTCAAAGGTCGTCCCACTGACAGGGCAGCCCGTGTGGGAGATGGAGATGGTCATGGAGCGACAGCAGGGCTCCCCCGCTGCGGCGTTTCACTCCATCCCCTCAGAAGAGGAGGCTGAGGATCTGAGGCGAGGCGGAGACGAAGGGGAAGGAGGAGGA
Source organism: Seriola aureovittata (assembly GCF_021018895.1). Taxonomy (NCBI): domain Eukaryota; kingdom Metazoa; phylum Chordata; class Actinopteri; order Carangiformes; family Carangidae; genus Seriola; species Seriola aureovittata. Next base: position 20,683,747 of record NC_079380.1, on the reverse strand, counting down.
GAGAGACTCGGAGAAGAAGAAATCAGGACTTTACCACATGGTTACGATTGTGTTACCGTGGCGGCATCCTTAGCCGATAAACTGGAGAAGACGGATGAGGACTCGGTGCTGTCTCAGAGCTTGAGCGGCTCTGTCCAACTGGGCGCTCAGTCGCAGCTGTCGGTGCCCCCACCCATGCACGTACAAGAGCAGAGTGAGCTGTTTGACCCTCAGACTCTGCAGACGGTAGTGACCAGCTGTGAGATCCCTGACCAGAGGACGGCGTTGGAAGGCTCGCAGGTCGGTGAATGAGTATCTTGTAGAGATGTTTAAGTAGGACACACTACAGGAATGTGCTTTCGCTTTTCCTCAAAAGTTACTATTGTTTTTTCCGTTCTCTTGTCGTCCGCAGTTAATCATCATTACCGGCCCCAGCTATGAGGCCCTGGCGTCAGAGGGCATCCAGCTCAACATGGGCGGCGGAAACGTGGAGGAAGTCACCTGCACTGTCATCGGGGGCGTCACCTACAACCAGGTGTGCTCGTGTGACTCAAAAATCAGAACAGCAGAGGATGAAGACTCCATGACAGGTGTGCTGAAAGGGAATCTGGCTGCGGGGGGGGGGGCTGGACTGTGAATGTGGATGTAGTGTCTGAAAGTTTTTATACTATCAATTGAAACTACTGGCTTCCACGCTCATTTGCCGACAGCCCTGCATAATAATCATCTATGGATAGACTTGAATAAGCAGGTGGTCATTCATGATCTGTGCAAACATCCTGTCAATTGATCTGAACTGTAATAAGACTCATAACCAGGATACTGTGCCCAGGTGTGCACTCCACTCAAGCCACACACCCCCTGATCAGCTGAACAACAAATACAGAGGTAGAGGTTGTGATGTTCTACACATTGACATTAACGTTAAAGGATCCACCAGCTCAGGACCAGTCCAGGCATTTTTTTAAATTAAAATAGCCTCAATTTTGGTTATGAAGCCAGATGTTTGCTTAAATATCCATCTATCTATCTACTCTGCTGCTGTTGGTAAAAGAGTCTGTTTAGACCTTCCAGCAACAGCAGATTTACAGGAACATCCAATATGTAAATACTACATGACACTGAATGTAAAAGCATCATATGAAACCATTAAAGGAAGCAGTGTGGCAGGTTATATTTCCGTAATGCAACACTTTTCAGCACTATTCAAATATACCTAAATAGCTTTAATAGGTATGTGCCTGTACTATAAGCTGTATTATACAAACACAGTAAAATAAATATTGGATCATAAAACTTTATAGACATTTATAAATGATAGGGAGATGCTGATAATAGCTGCACCTCAGTTCAAAAACAACGGATAGACACTCAGAAAGCTGAATAATGTAATATTCACACAGGAATATGAATGACCAGGTTTCTTATGTTCCATATCATATCCTGATCCTCACTAAAACCTGCATTAGTTGTGGCAGAAACACTGGTTCTAATGTAAAGGAGCTACCTGCCAAGACACAGGCTAGTTGAGTGAAGTCGAATTAAACAAAAAATATCATTGAATTATTCAGCTGTGAAAAGGTCGTTCCACTCAGAGGCTCCAGTGGGTGTCAGAGACTAAAAATAGAACCACATCATGTCTACGTGGATTGATGAGACTGTAACCTTCCTCACATTAATACACGAAACAAACAGAAATGTCACTTTTCTGTCATGTAGTCGACATCGTTTGAGCTTTGACTGGCGCTCCTTTAATCACGTCACCTAGTGGCGCCCTCTTCTCCTGCAAAGATTTAATGACTCCCAACTGGAGAATTAGGGCCACCAGCTGTTTATCTTGACCCACTCAACTCCTAATATTCACATAACAGTAATGGTTGGAGGGGGATTATTGGGGGATTTCGGTGAAATTTTGTGCTAAATTTGAAGGTAAAACTGGCTAATGCAAATTGTGTTCATAACTGCTCTAAAAAAAACTTGAGACAAATTAAAGGGTCAAGTTTTCAGCATTGATCGTATACATGGCAACGATTGAGACTTGAAATCCTGTATTTATAGCACATATTTTCCCCCCAAGGCCCAGCACCCTTAAGAATAAAGATGTTGATTATAGTGAAAGTGATATGAAAGTCGTCAAGCTGCCAGTCCACAAGTCAGGAGACATTTAGATTCAGCTGAGTCATTTTGTAAATCGGGTTTTCACACCGTTTCTCTGCAGGGTTGAGTGACAAACAGCTGCTGCAGCCCACTGTTGACGCTCTGGAGCTGAGTGGTGACAGAGAACTGCAGAGGAGTCTGAGCAGGTTTGTGGCACACATTCTTTACATGGTGAAGTGACTTCCAGACAGATTGACAAGGAAGGATTTGAGGGTTAGGAGCTCTGCAGAGATATTAATCCAGCACCAGTTATTGTCCTCTTGTTGTAGTCTGCTCCACACTGTCTGTTTTCGCAGCGTCAGGTCAAAGAGGAACAGACGAGGCCCCGTCATTGAGGCCGATGGGATGCTCAAGATGTTCCACTGTCCATACGAGGGCTGCAGTCAAGTCTACGTAGCTATTAGCAGCTTTCAGGTACTACAACAGCTTTCATTCATATTTCATGCTTCAGTTTGTTTAGCAGAAGAATGAAATATCCTTTTTTTCCCCCTTATCTGTAGAATCACGTGAACCTAGTTCACAGGAAAGGGAGGACCAAGGTTTGTCCCCATCCAGGCTGCGGTAAAAAGTTCTACCTGTCGAACCACCTGCATCGCCATATGATCATCCATTCAGGTGGACGCACAAAGACACGCTTGTCATGTCAGAGTCTCATCTTCATAAACCTCCAAATGTAACTGGATCTTTTTTTTCTTTTTTTTTTTTTACAGGGGTAAGAGATTTCATCTGTGAGACATGTGGAAAATCCTTTAAGCGTAAGAATCACCTGGAGGTTCACAGGCGGACCCACACAGGAGAAACACCGCTCCAGTAAGTTAATAATGCTGAAAACATTTCTTGTTGTTACACAGTTAGAGTGTGTAAGAAGTGGCCCATAATCACTCCTGTTTTCTTCCCCGTTCCGTCCGTCTCGTCCTCTCACCCGCGTCATCTGTCAGATGTGAAATTTGTGGCTACCAGTGTCGCCAGCGTGCATCCCTGAACTGGCACATGAAGAAGCACACTCCAGAGGCCCACTACAACTTCACCTGTGAGTTCTGCGACAAGAGGTTCGAGAAGCTGGACAGTGTTAAATTCCACAAGCTAAAGAGCCACCCAGACAAGCAGGCAACCTGAGGCGCTCCAGCGCTGCTGATAGGAGCTAAACAGGTCGGCCCTCGAAAACCAAAGGAAGACTTCCAGTGAAGAGAAACAATTTCCTTTGCTTCCCATGTCTAGGATGATGTGAGCATCAACTGTGAAAACACAAGCAGTAGGTAAATGCAAAGTGAGCCTCTCTAACGGCTGTGCAGGACACAGCAGGAAAGAAAAGCTTAATCCACTGTTGATTAATGATGTCCAACTGACCATTCACTGAACCCCTTTCCCTAAACAGTGATCACCCAGTCCTAGTTAAACAACCATAACTAGGCTCAGCAGCTATGTCAAGCTTTGGATCTTTCCAAAACCAAAATCACAAGAGCAAAAGTGTAAGGAATGCATTAAATTATGTGTTTTTCTGTTTTAATGTAAGCTACAAGAGTTAGCATGGCTGGCTAACTAGCTTACTATCTGCAATAGTGGCCCGTTGTTGTTTCCAAGGGCAGCAACATTTCATACTACATTATTGTGGGGTTACAGGTTACAGGTTACAAGTTAAAAAAGCTCCATTCACAACCAGCACATCCACCGTTTAAACTTCCCCCACTGTTTGGGAGTTGATCCAGGATGCTATCAAAGCTGGGCTAATGTTAGCGGCGCTGTCCTGCTAACAAAAGTTTACATTCCAGCAACTGTAGCCAATCATAACTGAGATGGTGATATGTTCTCTAAACACCTTGGTTAATCCTCGTCAGAAAAGCAGTTTCTCTCTATAATATTAAAAGTAAAACATGGTGTTTCAAAGTATAATAAAAATGTAGCCTCTGTCTTGCTTGTCTGAGTGTGTAAGCTAAGCAGCTAACGTTGCGTTAGGAAAAAATAACAGTCTAATGGTACATTTTTCCTTATTATACTTTAAATACTAGGAGCTCTTAACTGCAATATAAGAACAATGCTGTTTCTTTATTACGTGTCTTCCACGTGGATCATCAGCTGATGAGGATACTGACTTTTTGCCTGAGACTTGCAGCTTTAGCCTCAGTCCTTTCATGTGTGTTAGCCACCAATTTCATATGACCCTTTTTACAGCTTTCTTGTGTTAAAATGAGTCAGTTTGAAGCGTCACAAAGTCGACTGGGAGACGGAGTTTTCAGCAGCTCATGGAGCTTACGTCAGCTAGCTTAATTAGCTAGCTCGTTAGAGCTGATAAAATCTACAGCTGTCAGCTAGGATGAGATGCTTGCTTTTTTTTTACTACCTCTGTCTGAAATCAACAATCCACAAAAAAATGTTCTGATATTACTACACATCGCTACCACGGTAAAGATTATATATACCTAACACAGGCGCTGCAGGGGGTGGGGATGGGGGTTGGGGTTTAGTGAACGGTCAATTAAAAGTTTGATACAAAATATTTTCCATTAAAGGAAGATTTTCTAGACACCTTGCAAAACACTGGTATGGTCCTTTAAAGATTAAGTATGGGTTAAATATAATTGCTCAGCCCATTAAAACACCACCAAAAAAAGATTATTGATGCCGACCAGTGTGGAGGGTAAAGATATGACTATAACAGTACATACAGTATATGTGTTAAATCTATTAAATAAATAACAATAAATTCAACGCTGTGAAATTGACACCACTTCTCGTAGTGTCACAAATAGAGGTTCTTTCATTTCAGTCATTCAAATTTGAGCAGCTGTTGTGTGGGCCAGCAGAGCAGTATTGATCTTACATTTTCCTATCATCTGTTTTCATCATCCCAGCGTCCTGACTCACAGGCACCAATGACAAAATCCTGTGAGTTTAATGTGACAATCTCAGGAAAATTCACCTCTGTCCTCTCATGTCCCTTTCTTGTGTTCTGTCTGTATTTTAGTCTCTAAGTAAATGCACTTTTTCTGTCTTCTGTCAGTTTTGTTAAATGATGAATCACTAAAATATATGAATATGACTCGTACTTGTATTCTACCTTTCTTTTTCTGAAATACATTTGTGAGACACAAATGATTAATAACATGCAACGTGTTCTTGCGTCTTGCATAATGCACTCTAAGGTGTGTGTGTGTGCATTTGTGATGAAGTGGGGGTGTGCATAAAAAGTAAGAAAGGGCATGAAAAGCATAAGTGTCATGAGACCTGGTCATAAAATGACTTCATAAATACTGGACCATTTTCAGTCTGCTGAACGTTGGACATGTAACTGGTTTCTGGATGTTTGTGTAAATAGAAGGTTTAGCTCAGGGCGACACACTCATAAGACTCACTCTTCATATAGGCCACATCCTCCTACTTTCTTTTTGCAGATGAGTCAGTCTTCCACATCTGTCACTCTCGGGATTGTGACGTTTAGTAGTTAAGGAAATATCACACCGTAAAATGTCTGAGGAGCATTGAGCTACAAGGAATTGCAAACAGCAACAACAGAAAAGAGAAACTGCAAGAAAAGCCATTCTCACACTGACATACCATGAATCTAACACAAGACACAAACCACATACAGATACACACCTTAGAAAACAAACAACTCTTAACTTGCTTAAGACTGAATGGATCAGAGTCAGTGATAAGGTTCAGAAATATAGGATAAAGCTGAATTACATTGGAAGCCGGTGAATTTGAATTTTGGAGTTTTAGGTTCAGCTTTGCATGTACATGTGAGGACTGTATTTTGAATGCGCTGGAGCCTTCCTATTATTTGTCAGTGTAATTATGAAAGAGAATACTCTACTGTTCTGTGGTTTGTGTAAATCAGCACACCTGCACCACGTCATCAACGCAAACAACTTCTTTTAACATGTCATGCAATGGAAAAACACTCACATTGGACCAGTGCAGCTTGAATGGTCGTGTTGCTCTCGGTTCAGATGGCGGGAGTTTCCCCACCCACTGTGGCCAGAAACAACTTGTTATACTAAATTTAAATTTAAATAAAATTTATTTAATTGACTTTTAGTTTGTTTATCAAGTGATACAAAACTGCTTTAGTTATATATTATTAATAGGATCGGAGTCCATGAGAAATGTTATGTATTGTGTCGCCTGCATATGTATAATAGTTTTGTGTTTTCTTTTAATTTTATCATGCAAGAGCATGTAGAGATTCAAAGGCAGTGGTCCTAGGATTGACCAGTGTAGCATATTTAATCAGAATAGCATAATCAACCATATTAAAGGAGTAAGGTCAATGGAAACTAAAATAGAAGTTCCCATTGAGCCACTGGTTATTATATCACCGTGAGTGTTTACTTTGATAAGGGTTATTTTAGCGCTATATTTAGAGCTGTAAGATATTTTATCCAATTGAAACTGAAACTTCATTTCTGACCTTGGAAACAGTAGTTGAGAAAACAATCTCACAAGGTCCATTTAGTAGCTTGTACCTGCAGCTTTTTATTGTTTTATTTATCATCTGCTTCAGCAGGTGACTTTTGACCATGAATTGCATTCTCCAAATTTTTTTGTGAGTGCTTTGATTGCTCAGAAAAGTGTAGACACTGAGAGCGCAATAATGGTAAAGGATATGGTGATGACCGAGCCAAACAGTGGAGTTAAAGGCTTTAAAACCAGGAGTGAACATGAGCTAAAAGACACTTTTCATATCATACATTGTCATTTGTCAAATGTATGCAACTTAAATGTTGCCAATTGGAACCATTTATGGATAAGAAGCAGTGGTCCTAAGACTGACCCTTGTGGAACCCCTGACACAGCGTTGTGCAAAAGACCAAACAACCAATGGAAACGTATAGATGGCATACTATAGATATAGATATAGATAATCATCCATCTATTAATACAAAACTTTTTCAGTATATGCTGAGGAAGGAAAAGCTTGTAAGAGGTCTGTTAATATTAATTAAAAATGGTCACATTATTTTGTCATATCTACAAACTGTCTTCAAAATAACACCTTCAAACAGAGACACACATGCTCGTTGGTGTTGCTGCACACAGGTGAGCTCTCTCTCTGTTCCCCTCCCTCCCTCATGAGCAACCAGCCTGACTCCATGGTGATGTGTGTTATTACTCAGCCGCTTTGGTCACGCCCACCTGCTCCCCTCCTCCCCTTCCAGTACTTATAACCAGCTGTGACTCTTAAAATAAGAGCAGAAAGCAGCAGAAAAAGTCACTTAGAAGCTCTTTCATATCAAGCAGAGTGACAGATCCACAGGAAGCGGCAGACAGAGAGCGTATTGTGGGTCATTTTCAGAGGGCAGAAGAATAATACACTCCTGTGCTCCTGTTATCTCACAGTCAGTCCGCTCCCACAGGAACAGCTTCCATCACCACAGTGAAGGTAAAGACGCTGAGCAGTGGCCCAGCCTCAGAGCACATCCTTGGATTTCCTCCTGTGAAAGGTAATAATGACTCAACTGAGACGAACTGTGTTTTTTAAATGTTAAATGTTTGCTTCTTCATGCGAGTTTTAGGTCCTTTGTTTATTTTTTCAAGTGCCGTACCAATGTAAGGAGGGATCCATCCAACAATGATCCTTTGTCCCCTGAGACCTGCCTCGAATTATTCTTCTCAAAGGCGTCCTTTGAGATTCATCTCGTCCGCTCTGTTTTTGATGGAAGTTGGACAGTCTGAGACAATTTAGAGCTTTTGTTGATCCAAGACCAACAAATGTAGATCATGTATCTGCTGATGAATTTCACACGTGGCATTAAGTAGGTCACATTCAGGCAAAAGCTTTCCCCTTTATTATATATGTGCTGCACGATATAAAGAAAAAGAGATGTTTCCCGTGCACACTGGCTCACTCTGAGATTTGCATGTGACTGGCTTGTTAATACATCACCAGGCTGACTTCTCTGTGTCACAGTGCAATCATTGACCATAAGGAAGTGGGAAAAGCTCAGAGGAGTGAAATGATAGAGGGAGTTTGTGGGAGTCAAGGCAACGGCTGTTTTTTCCTGAGGACATCTTGGCCCCCAAATATATGATTAACTTGATGACAACCAGCTTTACTGTATCAGCGTAAGTGGGCTAGATGAACTGACAAGTTACTTCCTGTTTTTGGTTAATTTCATATGTTGGTCTGAGCGTGTATTTGGTGAAGTTTTTAAGGAATTAAAAAATAACCATAAAGGCTGTGGTTGAATAGTTGGCATTAATTAAATAATAGAGAGAAGAGACCATGAGGGAGATCCCAGTTTTCAGAAAGCAGCCTGTTGCTACACACAATAGGGTTCTGCTCTGTCATTGTCCTTGTGGATAACAATTTGTCTGTTTTGTCACGCCACACAAAGAAGACTGTTCCCCTTCTGGGAGGTCCATACACACACACACACACACACACACACACACACACACACACACACACACACACACACACATTTGAAAGTGACAGTCTTGAAGTGACTCTAGAAGAGTGGAGGCTGTAAAAAGGGGGAGGTGGGAGGAGAAGATTCAGAGATAAAATACTGTTATTTGTGAGCCTGTGTTTTATGAGTCAGGATTATTGAGAAGGATTAATGTTATGCGTTTGTCCGAGCACACACACACAAATTTAAACAAATCTGTTTTTCTGTGTCGACAGATAAACAGGTAGTTAAAGGGATGTGATGTTGTAAAGTCCGACCTCCTCCCTGACTTTGATCCCAGAGAAATGGCTGTGATGGATCGGCTGGCCAACCACAAAGTTTTCTAAGCAAATTCACACACTGGAGTCCTTCTTTCTTCATCATGCAGCATAACGCTTACTGCATGCTGTAGCACCAATTTGACGAAAAAAAAAAGGGAAAGTTGCAAAAAGAAGAAACCTATCTGTAATTCCTAAATTTGCTTCATTTCCTCATTTGCATACCACCGTTTATCATTTAATTTCTGTAATGAATCACTTCCTAGAAAATATAGTGCGGTATACTTCCTCAATCGTCACCTCCCTAATGCTAAACCACACAAAGCCCTTACCCAAGTTCTTTGTTAGGTGATATGTGTCCTGTAAATGTCCTTGGAGTGGCAAAGAAAGGTGCGGGGCACTCTCGGTGTTTGAGAGAGATAAGTTATTAAGCTTTCAAAGGGTAAAAGGTGACGAGCTGGGAAAGTGGCAGGTGTTTTCCCCTCCCCGGCGCTCAGCCTCCCACCTCACAGGGAGGAGGAAACAGAACAGTCCCACTGTTAATTTGTCACCTAATTGGCAGTGCATAATAACTTGGTGACAAGCAGGACAACACATTAGCATGATGATTAATGTTGTACACACAAGTGGCTGTTACATGTGTCCAAAGGCAGCACATGACTGACAGTTTGTTTTTTTCCTCATAGGTTCAACAATCAGAAGCGAAGATGGGGTGTTTTGGATTCCTCAAAGTCATGATGTTTGTTTTCAATGGCATTATCTTTGTAAGTTTAATGACAAATGATTCAAAAATTATTAAATTTTCATTCATTTCACTTTTTACTTTTGCATTATGAAAAAATGTGCAAAAAAAAACTGCAAAATCAGTGGACTGCTCCTTCAATCTTGAAGCTTTTACCCATTTCTCCACTCTCCCCATCTCTCTCCATCAGTTGGCGGGTGCTGCCGTCCTGGGTGTTGGGATCTGGGTGAAGGTGGACAGCGGCTCCATCCTCGGCTTCCTTGGGAAAATTGAGAACGCGCCGTCAGAGCTCAGTCAGGTGCTCAACGTGGGCTACCTGTTGATTGCATTAGGAGCGCTGCTGGTCATCATAGGCTTTCTAGGCTGCTGCGGAGCTGTCAAAGAGAGCAAGTGTATGCTGCTGCTGGTAGGTTGATGTCTGCTACTTTATAAAGGGGTCAAAGAAAAGGTTTGAGCATAAGTTTAAACTACAGAAAAGTGTTGTTTTATTCTTTGGTTTTCGTACGGATAAGACACAGTGAGAAGCAAGAAGGAGAATAAGTCTGCTTTTCAAAATGTGAAACAGTTCCTTTAAAGGAGCTTTTAGAGGAAGACAAAAACAGTCTTCTCAGTTCTAACAAGTGAGCACTGATTTTGATATTTGAAAAGCCGGTTAAGTTTGGTCAAGTTGGTTGTTGTTTTGCTATTGCTACATAGCCAACGTTAGCATTAACTTACCAGTCTAGAAGAAACGTTGTCAGTTCAGCATCAAACTTCATTCCCTTACTCACCAACAGCTGTCTCCAGTGGTAGAAACCAACACCAACGTTACCTCTTGTTTCTATCACTTCTTTTCTTCTACTGAAGTTAGCATGCTAACCAGTTAGCGCGGCCCGCCTCGTCACTTTCTGATAGCGACTCACCGCAGCCTGCAATCCGCCTTGCAGACGTAGCGCTGCTCAGAGGGAGTATTACAACCTCTTGTTTTATAAACGCAACAATGGCTGAAGCTCTTGTCAATCACCACCACCTGCTCTCGACCTTCGGCCGCAGAGAAAACTTACAAATAGCCCACGTAAGCACCAACTGTCGGTGCATTCAAACCATAACAACAGTTTCAATATTCTACAGTATTAATTAAAACAATTTTTATTAGCTATTGGAAATGTTGGGTTTAATAATCCTCATTCCAATAAAACGAATGACACTCTGCTCTTTTCCACAGTTTTTTATCATAGTCTTGCTGGTCTTCATAGCGGAGGTTGCGGGAGCAGTGGTGATCTTGGTTTTCAGACCCTTGGTAAGTTATTAAAGAACATTTTCACACAGAGGATATTAGTAGCTGGATTATCACGACAGCTGTTAACCTTTGGTACACGGATGCAAAGGCTAGTGTATGTTTGTATTTCAGGCAGATGAGTTGATCCAGAAACTTGGCAAAGCAGCAGTTCAGAACATCAAGTCAGACTATGGGAGTAATCCAGACGTCACAGGACTGTGGAACACTACGATGAGCTCGGTACATCATCCTACTGCATAAACTACAAAATGTGATCTTTTTTGACACTGTTTCTCCAGTTCGTTGTGTGACTCTTACTCTCTTTGTTTCCGTATTAGTTAAAATGTTGTGGATTCTACAACGCCTCCGACTTCATAGACTCTCCATATTATGAGAGTCATGAAGAGCAATTCCCACCACAGTGCTGCCCGGGCAGTAACTCCTCATGTACTCAGGCAATGGCCGACACGGTACGGACTCAACCAACAAAAACATGATCCAAAACCATTTTGAATGAATAACTAACTCTTCTACCTCTGTTCTTTATTTTCCTCAGTCAATCACTGGTTGCTTCCCAAAGATCAAGAAGCTGATCGACGACAACACGGTGGTTATTGTGGCAGTGGCGCTGGGGATTGCAGCTCTGGAGGTATGACCTTATCTCGCCTTCGCTTCTTTTGTAGGGCCCATTTAAGAAAAAGCTGAAATTCATCAGAGAAATTATAAAATGGCATTTCTGTCTTTTTCTGTTTTTAATTTTTCTTTTACTAATATTCTTCCCAGGTATGTGCCATGGTCGTCTCCATGATCCTTTTCTGCAGAGTAAAATCAATGAGTGCCTAACTACAAATGGCGAAGACCTTAGAAGGATGATTTTAATCACTGGAGCCTTTCCGCTTCCTTTATCTCCTCTAGAGGAGTGAAGGGCTGTGCCTTTGTCTTGCATAAATGCCTCATCACCAAAGACAGTTAATGTCCAATCCTGTGCAATCAGAATTAATGAATGACATAACATTTATTTTTACTACATTGAAATCTATCTAATAGATATATAGATGTATATGAACGTATACTATATTTCTTAAGACAACTACACTTTACAAAACAGGCTACATAAACCAGAGATTGTTTTCAATGTCAAGCAGTGCTACTACCTGTGACACGTGGCCAGTCAATGAGGAATTACGTGATAACTGCGTTTACTGTGATAATGAAACAAAGGCTGGTCTGTTGGACACAGGAACCACTATTGTGAGATTTGTTGCCATAAGGCCGCTTGTAAAATAGCAACGGAAGTGATGCATTATTTCTATGTTTGTTGTATGTTGATCAATTTTGAAATAAAATGCAAAATATTTCTAGATGCTGGTGAGTTTTTGTGCTGTGTGACATCACAGGAGCTTTTAATGGGATGGAGAAGCTGAAAATCCTTCATGTATTTCCTCTTTTATCGTAATTTAACAAGGAAGCAGGTCTGACAACAAACGCATTGTCCACAAGCACATGCAGGTTGAAAGAGTTTAAATTATAAGTGCGCTATAGTTGTGGATATTAGTGCCACTCGGTGCCATTTGCCTGAAACTATTAAAAGCGAAACACACAAGCTCAGATTTTCCACCAAGACTTTCAGGACTTTGCGTAGATAAGAAAACATATAATACAGTAAGTTTGAATTTAGGATCAAGCTAATTGGTTTTGGTTTAGTTAGCATGATAAAAAAAATAATGTGTGTTAATGTGTAACTTGGAGCAAATGCTGTTTCCCCTACCTTTTAGATAAGTGAGCTTTCTGACGAGTTAGTTCTGGCAGGAAATGTCCTCATGCTGCGGGGACACTTGTGATCCTTGGAGTGAGTTGGTTAATGTATAAGTAAGTAATAAGTTTTAATCAAACTATCAAATGATCAGTTTTTACTGATGAATATACAAAGCAATAAAAACGGATGAAAAATGCTCCTGTATAGTGATAATGACATTTTATGAATCATATCTGCTAATTGCTTCTAACCACACACACTGGTTATGTTTGCGTGTGTGTGTGTGTGTGTGTGTGTGTGTGTGTGTGTCTGTATCTCGCCCTGGCTCCTTGAATTTATTGATATAGGGATGGTATTTCTACGAGACAGCGTTGTTTCATCTGACCATCTCTCAGTCAGCTCCACGTGCATTTAAAAAATAAACTGTCCACAAAAATGTTAAATTAATAATTGAAGAACCAGTAATGAATGGGTATAAATGAAAAGGGCCAGATAAGAGTAAGATTACTGCTTTCCGGAAGCCAGCAGTTTACTGTTAAATGATCACGTTCAAGTACAAATTAAACCAGTTTAATGCATTTTGTGTTTTGTCCCTCCCAGGCAGTTATCTTGCCCCCAGAGGGCCCTGCCTTCTCCCTTTGGTTTCTAACTTTAGAGGACAGTGCAGCAAGTTCACAAATATTCACCAATCTGTTCTGAGGTGCAGGAAAAACAAATGTGAATTCTTAAAAACGGTAGGGTTTTCTCATAAATGCACAATCCGTGATTACAATACAGTCTTCCATCCTCAAAGCATCTGGTGCAGAAAAATAAAAAGTATTTCATGTTTTGCATGCGAGTTGCGAGAGGTTGTATTTTTCTACAAATGAAAGAAAGAGCACACGCAGTGTCGTAGGACTGAAAACCCAGAGTTAAACCTGAAGTTACCTCGATAACCTCAGTACAAGCCTCGGGTCTCTGCTGGGTCACTTTGGACTGATGGAAACACCAATGAAGGAGCCTCAGTCTCCACTACACTGATACAGATACAATGACAGTAGCGCCCCCAAGTGTCTGCACTGTAAAAATACACGTGAACTGAGAGATGTGAATCTACATTTTGAGTAGGTGCTGAGTGACACCCAACTATTGACCCATAAATTTATAATTTATAACGAATTAATCAGTTATTTGGGACACACACACACACACACACACACACACACACACACACACACACACACACACACACCTCGCCTCAAGTAAAGTAATAGCCTACTTGGCAGTTTGTTTCCCACTGCCCTCGAGCAAAACTGATCTTCATCCTACTAAACTTATTATTCACATCCATATGTCATCTTGTGTAATGCTGAATTATTGCTGCGTTCAGGACACGTAGGAAACTACACACAAATGCTATTTAACTCCTTTCAACAAAGTTTAATATTTAGTGATTTTGCCAATGTTTCTTTTGCAAATACTTTTGTAATCATTGATATTAGCGCACTAGTCTTCTCGGGCTTCATTGATATTAACATGATTGACTAGTGATGTGATAATGTTACCGCGGGCATCCAAGTTGGTTTTCCGAGCTGATGATGTCATGTTTATGTTTCCAGCACAGAAGTTCCCGAGTTTTCCGTCAACTTGAACGCAGCATAATTAGCTTTACGATGATTTACTGAACCGTTTCAATCTCAAAGTTTGACAATTAATTTTTACCCCGCAGAAAAACAGAAGAAATTTATTATTATATTAAAAAAAACCCAAAAAAAAAACCGTTGTGCTGTTGGATACAACCTGGTCTAATTTAGCTGTTATCAGTCTTTCATTCAGTTGGTTTTATTCTGAGTTTCCAGTGTAATGTGTGCGTGGCAGCGGTGTCACAGAGGAGGAGTCAGGTGCGCCTCTATTGCGCACACTCACACTGTTGGATCCACACATACGAACGCACGCGTCTACCTCCGCTCCTTCCAAGCACTTTACCCGAGTTTAAACAACAGGCAAATCTTTATTACCTAACGCCAGCTTCGATGTCACCGGTCTAGTTTGAGCGCTTAGTTTTTACGGTGTGAATCCTGGACGCGTCTTGATCTCCTGCGACTACCTCTGAGCTCCTAACCTAACAGGTGTTGGGGGGCACGCCGCCCGGAGAGCGAACATGTCCAATGGGAAAGACGCAAATGCTTCAGTTAAGTGAGTACACGCAACTGAGAATTCACAGAGACGCTAAAAGTCAAGACTTCTCCCACCACAAGTCAGACGTTGTGTTGATATCCTGGTGGTCGGGTAACCGGTTTATATTTGCTCTCTGGATCAGCTGGTGAGATCATGTTGAGCTCGGCAAAAGGAAAAAAAAAAAAAACTGCACAGGAAATTAAAAAAAAACAAACAAAACTTGTTCACCTGCAGCAGGAAATGATAATGAACCGCATCTGGTGTTTTGTCGTTGTCTGCCAATGATAGATCGAGCTTTGTCATGAGAATGGCAAGTGAATTAAAGTCGCAGCTGGAGGGGGGTTTACTGCATCAGGAAGGAGTGTAGTGTAGTTCTGCATGCTTTCAGTGACTGATGAGGACGGAGGGGGTTTTCCAGTTCCCATCAGCGTCTCCGGAAACAAAACTACTGATGCTTAATGGATAAATCTTAATTTTCGATGATAGAGTCTCTGTTTCATAAAAAATACTTAAAAACTCAAATGCATACTAATCATTGAGTAAACAAATGGATCCTGCATGTCAATCAATGACACACAGCTCAGTTACAGCTCAGTTTGCATTTGTTATGTGTGTCTTTTTTAAATCCCTGTTTGCACTGTGTGGCAGATCCTCACAGATGACCCTGAAAGAGTGTCTGGATGAATGTGTGGAGGCCTTGGATCTCTTCCTTAACAACCACTTCAGCGAGAGCCTGGAGAGGCTGCGGCCAAGGTAACAGAATAATCCTGAGTCATGTTTGTCTCTACAGAGGTTTGAAGCAGCTGTTACTGTTTGAGCTGAAGCTGGTACTATGTTGTTAGTATGATCTCAGCAGTATTCGGCCTCTGCTGATGTTAAGAAACTTCTGTGGTTATGAACTGTGAAGTTGTGCGTTTCCTGTCTGCCAAGACTTGAGGGTGGCCCTGGCAGGCTTCAGTTCTCCAGGATGTGAAGTGTTTGCTGAGGCTGACGCCCAAGGTTTGAGTGACCGAATAGCCAGGAGAATGGCAGCCCTGCAAAATAAACACGATGCACAAGACGGATTGGGATGGTGGAGCAGATAGGGAGAATAAAGAGAGGAAGATATTTACTCTTATCTTTTCTCAACAGGAAAATGCGCAGGTCACACGGTAGCTGTCCTCCTAACATTACCTCTGTTTGCTCACGGTGTGATGCGTGTGATGTTGATCCTGCGACTCCCATGTTTTCTGTGTAGGGTGAATGAGAGTATGTACCATGCTCTTATCTACGCCACTGTGCTGGAAATGCAGGCCATGATGACGTTCCAGCACGATGACATCAGCAACGCAGGAAATACCATGAAGAGTGCCCAGGAGGTCTGTCAGAGGTCAGGACGTCCCGTCATTGTAGACTGTGGATCATTTTCACCAGCTTCGGTCTAAAAGCAGACGATCATTTCATTCATTTCATAGACTGTAATTAAGGCTCCACATCTTTTTAAGCACCTCAGCTGTAAGAGGCAAATTTACATGAGTGCATTTACATGGCTCGTCTCTACTGATTTGACTGTGTCTTTATGAGAGAAGCAACAATGAAGTGGCTGTAAAGATAGCAGAATTGGACACATGTAATGTAACGGATGAGTGTTGTGTCAGAAAAGATGCGGTTATAGTCACAGGAATAGAAATGTTGTTTGCTGTTTCAGGTTTCGACAGAAATCCCCAGGTTTGGCCAACAAGTCGGAATCACTTACTGAAGGTAAAAGGCTTGAAGATCTCCCCACCTGCATCCCCTGCACCCCCAGCACCCTCTGCACCCCCTGCAGCCCCTGCAGCCCCAGCACCCTCTGCACCCTCTGCACCCTCTGCACCCCCAGCACCCTCTGCACCCCCCGCATCCCCTGCACCCTCTGCCCCCCCCGCTGTTTGTTATTGTACTTGTAACTGTCAACAGAGACATCAGCTTGACTGTGGTGCTTTATGATAATAGCTAGCATCAGCATACTAACATGCTCTTAGCATCCTAGCATGCAGTCATTTGCTAACTGGCACTGACCATAGAGTACAGCAGAGGCTGATGGGAATGTCATTAGTTTTGCATATGTTTGATCATTAAAACCAGAGTACTGGACAAATTTCAAACTGATGATGGTGCCAGAGGATTATAATTCATCCTCAGGGGAACAAGTATGTCTCTGCCAAATTTCATGACAATGCATTAAACAGTTATTTAACTATTTCACTCAAAACCACAAATGTAAACCGTATGTCGGCAGTAGAGGAAAAGTCAGAGGATTAAACATAATATGTCTGTAGAAAATGTCGTGGTAATCCAGCCAATAGTTGTTGAGCTATTGCAGTCTGAACCAAAGCAGTTGGCTGACAGAGTGATATGATCGTCCCTTGAGCCATGCTGCCTGTGAGGCTAAAGAAGATTCTTAAGCATTGTTAGCATATTAGTGATGGTGGGAAAAGCTAGACAATTGAAATGAAGAAGAGTCGTCCAGTGGATTAATGCACCCAGACAGAATTGTCTTCTTTCCATGGAGAAGGAAACCGTTTCCACAGCTGTAGTGGTGCCGAATTGACCTGATGAAAGATTTATCTTTTTAGATAAATCTATCGGGTTGACTTTTACAAATGTCAGAGGAAGATCCAGTAGAATCTGTACGTGCAAATTCAGGAAGAAACTGATTTTTCTTCTTAATCTACTCCTCAAAAGTGATGAAGTCAGGTAGAAGAGTGGAAGGTCAAGTCTAGAAGCTCCTGTCCTGTAGATTAAACTCATAGCAACAGCTGGATTTTATGCTTTATTGCTCCTTGACCATTCATTATTGTATGTTATTTATTCATGTTTGTGTGTGTGTGTGTGTGTATTTGTGTGTATGGATGTGTTTTTGCAGTGCAGCTTCATGCTGAAGTGTGTTATGCAGAGTGCCAACTCCAAAGAGCTGCTCTCACCTTCTTACAGGTGCAGTAAAACACTCCACCTTTTAAAACAAAGTGTTTTTAAGAAATGTCAATTAAATAAATGGCTTGAAAGTGGAACTTAGATTTGTAGAACTCTAACTCAAATGACTGCATGCGGGATTTTCTTTCACAGGATGAGAACATGGTGAGTTTCATCAAAGGAGGGATCAAAGTACGAAACAGTTACCTGATTTACAAGTAAGTAAACAAAGAGAAAAACAGGCCTTATGTTTAGTGAATGTCAGTATTGGGTTTCTATACTGAGCTGTGGTGTGTATAACATAATTGCCTTTTTTCATCCAGAGACCTGCATTCCTTCATAAAATCTCACAACTGTCTCAAAGGACCCAGCCACAGTCACTTAGAGGGAGGGATATCATTTGGAATAGGGGCGTTTAATCTGGTATGTCACTGAAGTATCTTTAAACGCTGCAGGTTGACGACGTGTCGTGCGTTTGAACCCCAGAGTTCATCGGTTCTTCTTTCTCCACAGACGCTCTCTCTATTCCCCCCGCGGATACTCAGAGTTTTGGAGTTTGCAGGCTTTTCAGGAGACAAGGTGTGATGTGCATTCATTATGTTCTCACTCATTAAAACGAACAACTCACCCGTGTGCATATCAGTTCATGTACGCGATGCACTCATGCACGTTTTCTGCATGTGTGGTCCTGGTGTAGGAATATGGTCTGTCCCTGCTGCGTGACGGTGCCACGGGGATGAATCTGCGCTCCATGCTGTGTGCTCTGCTCCTGCTCTGCTACTACACCTTTCTCACCTTCATACTAGGTAGTGCTGTACCGCATCCATACATTACATGCGTCCCGAGATTCAAATGCTATTATCATATCGTATATCATTTCATATATCATATCGTATATATCTTTGTTCTTATCCTCCACAGGGACAGGGGAGGGCGAGGTGGCTGAGGCTGAAAGTCTGCTCAAACCTTTCCGGCTTCGCTACCCGCGGGTGAGTAGGAACACGAAAACCCGAAAATCACTTTGTATGAAAAGCTTGGGACTTTCTGTCTGGCAATGAAAGTGTAAACACACATCAGGGGTGTGTGGCGTTCTCGTGCAATTGTGTCTTCACAGACGTTTAAGCTTTGAATGTAAGGAGCGGTTTGGTTTGGGGTTTTTTTTTGTTTTTTTTTGTCAGCAGCTGGAAAAAAAATCCTGTGACCAGCAACTAAACCTGGAGAAATCAGTTCATCGCTACAATTCATGGATTTGCTTGCGGATGCCAAAAAAAATCTGTGGTGAACTTTGACCTTTCAGTATCGCTGTTAACCAATAGCAAGCAGAGTTCAAAATGGAGGAAGTGATCGTAGCTTATTAGCTGTTTTATTTACTCGCCAAAGTCATTTCTGAGATCTTGAAAAGTCAGAGGAGGTAACTTTCTGATTAAACACTGACCCACTGTGCTTGCCGTACCGATTGTTTTCTTGTGCAGGAAGGGGGTTTTAAAGTGGTTTAGATCATCTGATTAACGACCTGTCATCTAACTGTTCTATTTCTGGCCTATTTCAACTTATATTTAACAGTCAATCATCTCAGAAATCTGAAAAGTGAGAAGAATTCTGTCATAATTGTTAGAAATGAGGCCAAAACTACAAAAACAAGATCCAGGTTGAGATAAACCTGGTTTTAAATGATCCTTTTTATTGTTAATGAATTCAGGCTGTGGTTTGTGATTTTAGGATTACATCTTGTTCTTTGTGTTGGTGCTTCGTAGTTCCTCATTCAAACTTTTGTTCTCTTTTCTCCGACCGCCACCTAAACTTCTTCACATCATTGTTCTGTCAGTCTTTCTATTTTTACACCTTCTTGCGTCTTACTCTTTGTCAGCGCTTTCTCACACCTCCCTCCCTCCACTCACATTGCATCTCTTTTCTTTTATTTCTATCATGTAGTCACACGCGTAGATTCTCCCACACCCTGATTTCTTTCCTCTGACACTCACTCCACCTTCCACTCACGCAGTCCCTCGTGTTCCCTGGATCCTGACGCCATCCGTCCTTCGTTTATGTGTACTCGCACGCCTCCGTGCTATCACTCCGCTTGACACTCCTGTAACTTCACAATCCCCGTTCTCTGCTCCACCTTTTATCTACATGCCAGCCCTTCCCAGAGAGCAAACTCAAAGCTCTGACACAGTGTGTACCAAACCCAAAATACAAGCGTCTTGGTTAAACACTGACGAGAGTAATTGTTGGACAGTAGGTCTTCTAGAAGAAAGATGAGAATCTAACGCAATAAGCTGCCAGTCAGCTGTAATACTGAAACATTAGAGGCTGAAATAAAATGTTATGATTTGTATTTTGTTTCTCTTTTGTCCAGGGAGCGATATTCCTCTTCTTTGCAGGCAGGACTGAGGAGATCAAAGGAAACATTGATGAGGTGTGTTTAGGAAAATGGCTGGAAATGATGACGACTTGGTGTTTCATTACCTGTACATTTGTTTTTAATGCAGTATTATGTTCTCACACACTTTACATAATAGCAAGTAATAGCACCTTGTTACTATGGTAACATTATTGCTATGTTTTAGCCAGTGAGCTGCGAAGGACCAGCGCGAATGTTGATATTTAACACGCGATATACCTCAAATGTGAAACATCATTACTCTGCTGTACGGTGTCATTTCACCGATGCTCCCAGGCGGTGGCGCTGTTTGAAGATGGCTGCAAGGCCCAGCAGGCGTGGAAGCAGTTCCACCACATGTGCTACTGGGAGCTGATGTGGTGCTTCACCTACAAACGAGCGTGGAAGATGGCCTACTTCTATGCAGACCTGCTGAGCCAGGAGAGCCGCTGGTCCAAGGTACAGCGAAGTTTCTCCTTTTTTTTCTTTTTTTAATCCTGTCAAACATCTTGAGGAACAAAAAGCGTGAATGCTGTCTGTATGCTTGTCTCTGTTAGGCCATGTATGTGTACATGAAAGCTGCTTACCTCAGTATGCTGCCTAAGGATGAGGCCAGGCCGTTTGGGGAGGACGAGGTACAACTCTTCAGGTAAATACGCCGTAATTTTTTCATGTTGTGTCTTAGCAACAGACTGCAATTGTCCTTACGCTCATAGCATATTTACTTTTTTTTTTACCAATCTGTATATGTAGACAAACAGCTGCTACGCAAATGGCATTGTTCACATACGGTAATTGTGTTTGAACTTTGTGAGAACACTCAGGATTATAAAGTGTATACGCAAGGGGTGGATCAGGCCTAAATCCTCCCTGACCAAAGCTGCAATGTCTTCTGGGAGAGCTTACACACAACATAAACACTTGAGGAGGTTACTATGTAAAACATTAAAGGTCACCTCCAGACATTTTCTGAGACCTTTAAAATAAATGAAAAAGTTAAGGTATTGTTGGTGATTGGCTTCCAAACTAGTTGGGATGTCACACAGTGACATAGTGTATGTGTGTGTCCACGTATTAAACTCAGATTTAATGTGAGCACAGAGAAACTTTCCCCTCCAGCAGAGGATGAAATGCATTGAAACACCTCATATACGTCATTCTGTCAAACATCCAGTTGAAGTAACACTAAGCAAAGTCATTTCTGAGTTGAGGGGGACTTTAACTTTGAGATCATGGCAGTAAAATTGCTTCTCCTGTTCAGAGTCTGATACTGACCTTACTCCAACATGTTCTACATGAGGTGACAACGCGTCACTTTTGTATTAAAGGAGCAATTTGTAAGTTAGCATTAGCATTAACAGCTGTTTACTAACCAGTCTAGAAGAAACGTTATGAGTTCAGCATCAAGCTTCATTCCTTTACTCGCCAACAGCTGTCTGCAGAGGTGGAAAGCAACACCAATATTAACTCTATCATGTCTTTACCTCTACTGAGCATGCTAGCATGCTAACCAGCTAGCCCCGGCCCATCTAGTCACTTTCTGATAGTGACTCACTGTAGCCTCCAATCTGCCTTGAAGACGTAGCGCTGCTCAGAGGGAGTTTTATAACCTCTTGCCTTGTAAATGCAACGATGAGCGAAGCTCTTGTCAAGTGACAATCACCTCCACCTGGGTGATTCAAATGGCCCCTATAAAAGCTTACCACTTGGTAAATAAACGCAGGTATAAAAGCAAATACATCCAAAGTTTCACTAATTCAGACCTCGTGCTTTCTTTCCAAATTTACCTTTATTATTTTCCTGTGTCTTTTAGACAAGTGCCAACCTTCAAGCAGAAGATAGCAGGGAAGTCTCCTCCGACTGAGAAGTTTGCTATTCGTAAAGCCAGACGCTACAAGGCTCAACGCCCAGTCAAGCTGCCAGTACCAGTGCTGGTAAAGCTTCACACACAAAAAACACACACAACGGGCTGTATGTTTGACTCACAGAGCCGTCCAATATATATATATATCTTTTTCATCACAGGAGATGATGTACATGTGGAATGGTTTCAGTATGATCAGCAAACGACCAGAGCTGACTGAAGGCATGATGCAGACTTTGGTGGAGGCAGAGCGCTCCCTGCTGGAGGCTCCTGGTAATAGAGCACATCCCAAACCGGGAAACCCCCCCACCACCACCTTTTTTCAATATAACTTAAGACAAGGCTGAAGGTGTGTGCTCTGTCTTCTACAGAGAACGAGTATTCGGTGGACGACCGCTGTGTGATTCACCTTCTGAAGGGTCTGTGTTTGAAGAACCAGGGTTTACTCCAGGCTGCTGAGGAGTGCTTTAACAAAGTGTGTTCCAGGTGAGCTGCAGTGGATTCGTTTTTTGTTACCTGCTCACACACGGAAACCATCCTCCTAGAAATCCATGAATCCTCTGTGAACGGAGAATCACCGGTCTTTGCACTGCATGTGAAAAGATAATTGCTTTTTTTGTGAGCTTGGATTTGTCTTGTTGAATTTGGCCAGAAAACTACTAAACTTTTCAAAATTTCCCTCCATCATTCACAGAGTACCAATAAAAACACAAACAGTTCCAAAATCATCCGAAAAAGTTTTCTTTCCTAATGTCTGTCTAAGGGCAGCTCTTGAGCGGATGTACTGGTAGTCACAGAATCCTCTCAACTTACCTTCCAAGTCACACAGTGAACGTCTGTAATGCAGTCATGAATGGGATCACTCCTCGTTGAAATCACGACACGCTCATGACCGAGGAAACTTTCAAACAGGTCTTGTGAGAAACATTTGTTTCCTCATTCATCTCAAGAGTGAAGTCAGTCGACCTGCGCGGAAAAACAAATCACAGCTGTTCAGCAGCATTACTGAGGATGTCACGTGCAGTGCAGTACCAAGGTCCTGACTTTAAATATGTGTAAAATGAGACTGTAAGTGACAGCAACGTAATTACGCAATTCACCTTCTGTCTGTGCGTTTTCAGTGAAAAGAAGATCAAGTTTGACCACTACCTGGTGCCCAACTCCCTGGTGGAGCTCAGTCTGCTCTACATAGACCAGGGCAGAAGGGAAGAGGCTATTAAACTGCTGCAGAAGGCCAAGTAAGTGACTCCTTTACAGCAGCTTCATTGCTGCATGCACCATCACACGTGACCAAGTAGAACATGTTATTTTAACTCTTGTACCTATGGAATATGTGCATTTAACACAGAGATGCTGTGTTTTCTGCAGCCTGCATAACTTACACATGCAGCATTTGAGAGTACGAATCATTCTGTTTAGTAATGCAAAACACTAATGTAGTTATTACTGTGTGCAAACGATCAAACATTACCCTGCAGGTTCTGTACAGACCTTTTGTTTACAGAGGATTTTGGTGATGTTAGCAGAAATCTAAGCTCTTATCCAGCCGCCTTCTAACTGAACTAGACCACAGGTTGTACCTCACACCGCTGCACATTTTTGCATCCACTTGTCAAGCTGAGAATGGACCCAACACTTTCCAAGTCAGTTGGACAGGAAATGTGCTGCATGCAGGAACACTAGAGGTCGCCATTTGCCTGTTAATGTAGGTCTACGTAGACCGTCCTCAACATTATCCACTCACTGGGGTAATGATATGTTATCAACTTTATATGGAAGGTGTCATTGTTGCTTGTCTGGGCGGAACAAGAGCACAGCATGTGCAAAGTAAATTACCCGCTGTCTAACCGTGTGTGCTGTTTTACCTCCTAGACAAAACTACAAGGATTACTCGATGGAGTCTCGTACACAGTTCAGGGTGCACGCCGCTCTGGCCAAACTGAAGGCCGACCCTGGTGAAGATGAGGACACTCATCTGTAAAAAAAAAAAAAAAAAAAAAAAAAGACCTTTCTTCATGGCTGCAGAGGCTCTTCACAGTGGACCCTCCATTTCCCTCACACTGTTGACTGTTTTTAACTTGATACCCATTTTTTTTTTTTTTTTTTTAACCTCTATGCATCTTTTTCAACCAGTGAATACTGAGTGTTTTATCTTTGTGCTGGGATACCTTTTCAGGTATTTTTGCATCACAGTGTGCGCCAACACCTCACTGGACAAAGGTATAACCTGATTATTTACAAGAGCGGTCCCGTTCACACAAAGGCTTCAAAGAGAATTGAACGTGGCAAATTGAAACTTCAAGTTGAGGGACGTTGAATTTCACTGTCTTCCGTAGGTTAACACAGACTTGAGTGTATATAGAGTAGACGTTTTATTTTATGGATGTTTTTATCGTTTACATTGAATATTAAACTACACTAAATCTTAATCAACAGCTGATTGATATCACTATAAATAGTAAATGTAATAAATTTTGACTTAATGAAAGGTATTGTAATGACTTTATTTTGCTGTATAGTAAGAGCTCTATATGATTATCACCAAACTGCATAACTTAAGCTCTAACATGTTAGGAAGATTTTTTTTTGATGTGTTCATGGTATTTCACACACAGCTGCACAAACATTTTATGCAAAATTGTTTTAGAACATAATTTAGTTATTAGTTGACAAGCTTGGATAATTTTATGACCCACAGTCGCAGCCAGTATTCTGTGCTCCCTGACAAACGCATTGTCACTGCATCTGTCCCGGCCTGTTCACTTGCAGAGGAAATTGATGGAAGCATGACACGGATAAACAGGTGAAACTGCTGCTGTTCTTAACTCTCACCATCTTGGTGTGTTTGAATTAATTAAAAT
>NC_079380.1:18863989-19006489 GCF_021018895.1 Seriola aureovittata | reverse complement strand
ACAAATATTTGCCACTTGAAATGGTGTGAACAGGCCTTTAGCAAGAAACAACCTGGTCTCTGTTTACATAGTAAAAAGTGTGATTCATGTTGTTGATGTAAACCACATCAGGCTTCACTCTTGGGGTAAAGAAGAAAAATATATTTTCAGCAGCATTTTAAGAGGAAGATTTATCGGCATCTGATGTGTTTTTTGACAGAGGTGAATTTAAATGTGAAGAGTCAAAACACATTTGTGGCTGAGAATTATGTACAGACTGTGACAGCAGCACTATGATAATGAATAATGAGATATTTGCCAAATAATGTTTGGTGTAGGACTGATTTACTGTATTAGCTTTTAGCTTTTTTGCGTGTGGTTTTTGGTACTAACTATTCTCTGTATGCATTTTTCAGAAATAAGTAGGTCCAGTTTAACTAGATTAATAATAATTATGCAGGATATGTTTTTTTTTCAAGGGGAAATGAAACAGAAAGTTTTTTTTTTCATATCACCTTATCAGAAATATTTCTTGTAGAAGTTCTTGTAACCACTGTCTTTGATCCTGTGACTTTCTAGCTGAACAGTAGATAAAAAGCAAAGCGGAGGACACACCTGAGCTTCATGTCTTCAAAGTTAAAATGGACACAAAACAGCTTGAGGCGAAAGAAAAGAAAGAACTATTAAGATGTTAAAATGCTCACTTGAGAGAGGCCATTGTGCCTTGTAAATGAATACCTGACCTTCTATGTGCCAAGAACAACACTTGGGACTCGACAGGGTGGCAGTGTTAAGAGGCTGTGTTTTTTTATTACGAAGAGGAAACGTGTTGTTTTTGTATTGGTGAATGTGAGGAGACTGAGAATGATGGGTAAATCAACAAAAGATCTAATGCAGCTCAGACATGTCATTGGATGTGGACTAACTAAACCAAATCACTCCACTGTAAACAAGTAGAGTCTTAACTTTATAGATTCAGTAATTGCTCGTGGTTTCCTCTAAAATGTGTGAAAGTGCAATCAGTGTACAGTGGTACTTGTTATATTTTACATTCAGTTGTAGGAGTGTATTCATGCAGTTTACTAGACAAACCAGTTTCACAATAATGTGTACTATAAGGTGTGAATACACTCTGACAGGAGAAAGGACTCTGTAAAAACAAAGCAACCACGATGCGTTTGTGTATTAGCTCTTCTTGATCAAATAACATTTATAAACCATGATAATGGCATCTTACCTCATGATTGGTTCTGTAAAGTCAGAGACACTGTATGCATCCTTTTACTTTACTGTCATTATTTTATTTTCCACTTTTCGTTGACAATAAAAAAGTCTTACTGCATGTTGCCTGTCTAAATATTACATTTTATCTATCGTGGACTTGTAATCCACCACTTTGGTCCAGACTGAAATATCTCAACTATTTGATGAATTATAATAACACTTTGTTCAAACATTCATGTTCCCCAAAGGATGAATCCTAATGACTTTGGTGATAGTCCCCATGAGGTTGACATTTGTGGTTCCTGAGAACCACAAGTTGGATTGTCCTGGATGAATTTACTTCCGATATTCATGGTTCCCAGAGGATAAATTCTAATGACTTTCCTCGTCCACCAGCAGCTCAAACTTTTCACAAAAGTGAAATATCTCTACAACTATATGATTGATTGGCATACATTTTTTGTACAAATATTCATGGTTCCTAGAGGTTGAATACTACTGACTTTCCCGATCCTTTGACTCTTCGTCTAGCGTCACCATGAGGTTGACATTTTTATCTTTATTGAAATATCTCAACAACTGTTGGATGGACTATCATGAAATTTGTTTCAGACATTCATGTTCCCCTCAGGATGAACTGTAATTACTTTGGTGGTCATCTGACTTTTTGTCTAGTGTCATCAGGTCAAAACTTATTTTTTCCAATACTGTATTATAGTTTATGATCAAAACTTTGTGATTCATAACTAACATTCCCATCTCTGCACTTTATGCTTAGCATGCTAAAACAGCAAGCTAAGAAGGTGAAGATAGTAAACACACTTGCTAAATGTTAGCATGTTAGCACAACGATGTTCGATTTAGCTCAAAGCAAACCTGTAAACTCTTCATCTTGTTTCTTGCTATGCTGACAACACCCTGATCTACATCATCCAAGTATAGTTACTACAAACGAACTGATCTCAAAACAACAACAAAAAACCTTTATCCAGCTGGATGAGAATAAATCTGAAGCCATATTATTTGGACCAAATTGTTTAACCTCCTGTTGAAGATCATAAATCAGGTTTCAATCATTTCCACATTGATTCCAAACTCAGATAAATTCTCTGTACCTCTGCCTTCATATCTTCCGGGATGGTGAACATGGCAAACATTGTAAACCTGTTAGCATGTTAGCGGTGAAATACAGCCTCACAGAGGCACAACATGGCTGGAGACTTGTTTTCTTCTGCTTGCTGACTTGCACTTTCCCCCATCATCCCCCTCTGCTTTAGTGTGCTTGTGTGTGAGATTTACGTTGCTCTTTTCCTGCTCATCTCTTTTGGGCCCATGCTGTGATCAGGCAGTGGATGGGTAATAGTAGCAGGGGGTGGCTGGGTTTCTCTTTCAGGGCTTTGTCTGTGCTCAGTCAGACTCTTGTTCCCCATAGCGCTTGGATCTGTGGTCCTTCATTGGGTCGGTGTGGGGTCTAACAGGGACAAGTGTCCCACGGCCCCATATATCACTGCCTGTCTGCCCCGCTGTAGACCACACCGTCTCTCTCTGACCCTGCTGCAGATTAGCAAGGTGGCTCGCGTTCAGAGAGTCAGATGAATAGCCGTAGTAATCAAATGCAAATACGGAAAATTTAAGAAGCCAGCATCCCCCGGGGTCGTGGACAGACGGGCTGTCTGTCAACGAGTCTGTAGTCACTGATGAGGTAATGATGGCTAAGAGATGAAGGGCAAAGATAAATTGCTGTAATGCTACACCTCTGTATGATGGACACCCAACACTCTGCTGGAAGGGCAGGATCCTGCATCTTCATGCCCAGCCTGAGTGCTTTTTTCCTGGAGAAGAGAGCTGACGTTTCCCCTTCCCCCCAGCCTGAGCTCCCTGCAGGCCCCCCTGGACAGCCATTACCTGCTGGACTTAGCTCTCCAGCTGGATTGCAGGGCTCATAACTATAATGTGGCAGGCTGGTTAGATGAGAGGCCTGTGGTAACCTGATGCAGGTATTATTCCCTGGCCCTGCTGACGGCTGCAGGTAAGAAGAGCCTCCCAGTGAAACGCTAACCCTTACTGCTTGTTCCAACCCCGAAACGCTGCAAACTGAAAGTGCTAAACACCAACACCCAATGTGGCTGGGACGATCATGGAGTTCAACTGATGTGAGCTATGGAAGGCTGATACCAACACCAATGTTTTCACATTTTGTGCCCATATTTGATATTTTTACATGCATGGATTCAGCATTTCTATCAGGTATCTTATTCGCTTTCTAAAACAGCAAATCCACACAAGCTAAAGAGTTCCCTTTTAGTTTTTGAATCAAAAAATATTTATTATTAATATAAGTCTAATGCCCACTTTCTCTCCACTTTCTCTGATGTGATGATTTCCTGTTTCATATCATTGTAAACTGAGTATTTCTGGGTTTTTGTGCTGTTGGTTGGACACAACAAGAAGTTTGAGGACTTCCCCTTGTTGGTCACCCGAGTGTGAAATAATCAGCAGATTATTTTCACATTTTGTGGCATTATTCAATCATTTTAAATACATGGATTTAATGAGTCTTCCTGGTGAAAACTGATGAAAATATCAGTTCCCAGGAGCAGATGTGCATTCAGGATGTGTCTCTTTCTGTTGCCCCACAACTTCCCTGGTATTCAACTGGAGAAAGTATCTCAAAGTGAAGGTTGGGCTGGGAGCTGCTGGGAGCCGGGGGTAGCCCTGACGCTTATCTACAACCAAGAAGTGAAAAAGTGGACGGGGAAGAGACGAGGAATACGTCTTTTTTATCACACAGCTACTGAAAGGCCTGTTTCCTGGGTAACTGCTGGTACCATTGTCATGTAGGGCTGGGGAGGGGGGGGGGAAGGGGGGGGGGCAGGAATGGGTGACTTTTGCTGATCTTACCCAGGCTCTGGGGTTGATTACGGTTGTGGAGGGATGGAGTAGCAGAGAGAAAGAGAGGCTGGATGGAGCCCCAGATTTATTGCATTGGTGGTTTTGTGAAAGTTCACTTACCTTACCAAAGTGAGGCTCCAGGAACTCCCCACTGTCAGAAAAACACCTCCCCAAACTGCACTATCCCCAGTCAGTGGTGGAATTTAGATCCTTTACCAGTACTTAAATGTACTTTCATGATTTTATTGACTGAAAGGACAACTAGCAGATTTTTTTGTAGCAGGTTGACCATCTCAACCAGGGCCTTAAATATGCACTCAATGGCTGATATCTTGCTAAAGATAAGATCGTTCTAAGTCAAAAAGTCAGCAGCTGATGAAAACATGGAAATAAAGTACTGTAGGATAAAGCTTAGCTCAGTTTGATTATTTCACTCTAAATAATGAGGCGTGCTGCTCAAAAACACTCCCTCTGGCTACAGAGGTTATGATGATTATGAGGTTTATGCTCATGGTGTTGGGATTAACTCATGTTGGCCCTGTTTTGCTTGTGTTCTCTGCTTCCCCTTGTGTTTGTTTGTCCCCAGTTTGCGTGTGTGTGTGTGTGTGTGTGTGTGTGTGTGTGTGTGTGTGTGTTCAAGCTGGGCGTGGCTTCCTGGATGCTGCTCCTTCCAGTCTCCATCCCGCACCTGCTGTCCATCACACAATCAACACCTGCATCCACCAAAGCCCGGTTCAACTCTTCACTCGTCACCGGATTGTTTCGACTCATTGTGCGATACAAACGCTAAGTCCAAGCTTTGCTTTTTGAAACCTTTTTACTCTGTGTCTGTTGAACTGTTCATTAACCCTGAGATTCCTGTGCCTGTTCCTGTGGATTTCTTTTTACCTGCTTAACTCAGAAGATTCCTGCCTGTTCGTCATACCTGCCTGCCGTGCTCCATACTCCCAGCAAGATTTAAAATTAAAGAATTATTTTTCCATCACTCCACTGTGTTGTGCTTTGTGGGTGTTGACACATGGTTTCAAACAGTAGTTTTACAGCTCCTACACAGCAGAGGCTGAATACAAAGTATGGTGTATGTAACCCCATCATTTTGTTACAACAAATGCGTTTTTAAGGCCCTTGATGTTAACAGTTGTACCGTTAGCCGCTAGTCCAAATACTTACATTTAACAGTGTAATCCTCATGCTCTCTGACGGTGTTGTTTGCTTTCATTACCAGGGCGCAATGAATCCTGGGATAGGTTGGGCCACGAAGGATCCACCTGTTGGAGCCTTTGTTGCCCAGGAAAAGAAGGACACATTTCTCTGCCGAATTTGAAGCAGCCTTTGAAATGGGACAGCCAGGGTCCTAAATTCCCCAGTTCAATATTCTGTTAACACACTTTAACAATCCTATTGTGTTCAGATGAAATTTGACCTGTTTCATGTCATGTTTTTCAGTAAACAGTGAAGTGAAACAGCCACAAAATGAAGGAAAATAGATGTCTGCTCCTCCACATACAAGATACATCTGAACAGTAAGAGCTCTCACACTTGGTTTCTTTCTCTTTCCCTCATGACTGCTTGTGTTGCTTCTGAAGTGAAAATGTGTCTTATCTTAATGTCACGGCTGTACATGAAAAATCAACATCATAAAACACATGAGAGTAGCTCTCAGGTTTTATGGGCTGCTTCTCTGTTTACTTTAACCATACTATGAGGTGACCTCTGAAACAAGGATGACACTTTTCAAAGGGTTTGTGGTGCGTTCAACAGTTTCAAAACGCTTAAAAGATCCTATCAATCAGCTGATGTAAACATTAACCTGTGATATTTCTCTCTTTCCTACATTCAGGCATTTAATGAATAATTATGTCTGTCGCTTTGTGCCCGTTTCTATCAAAACACACTAAAAACATCTGCTCACCATAAAAAGTAAAGGTTCTGTCATATGGATGCTGATGTGTCCGTGGTGTCAGGGCAATGATTTGTAGATCATTGTATGCAGGATCTTTAGGACGATGGTGGGTGTATGTTTGGGGAGCGTGTGTTTGCATGTTTGCCTGTGTGTGTGTGTCCTGTGTTGCAGTGCAGGCTGATGCCTTCTTTGTCAGGAAGACACAGGCAGAGGGGTAATCCGACATCCATCACAGGCTTAGTGAGCAATACACACTCTGTGTAACAACAAGGAAACAATACCCAGGGAAACAGTGGGAGGGCCGCTTTATTCATCACACAGGGGGGAGAGGGGGACGCTCTTTTGTAGGTGTTTCAGAGGAAAGAATGAGGCAGCAGAGGACCAACATGACAAAGCCATTTCTGCAGTGACTGGTAAACCTCCACAGTGAGCTGGGAAGGAGGAAAAACACTGAGCTGAAGTGTTACAGAGATACTGCACCTCCATCTAAATCTGTTTACTAAGTGTGAAGCAGGAGAAAACTCCACACATCTATTTTGTGAGGCAGGTGCGTAGGAACAGGATGAGTAGATCCAAAGTGGCAATCAAAAAATTCTGCACATTGACAATTTAATGCAACGTTTTGGTCATAGGAAAAAGTTAAATGTAATATTGTACTTGTTATCCAGCAAAGAGATTTATCTTCAAAGGTGCTTTCATGATCCCATATTTGTCCACTTTTTCCCACAGATGATAAAATGTTTGTCGGGAATGAAACAAGTATTTAAATCCAGAGTTTCCAGAAACTGTCCTGGTCTGTGGGAATAATGGATTTAAACACTGATTTCACCCTGGACGAACATTTTATCTTTCAGAGCAGAGAAAAAACACCTGTGGAATCAGTAATGCACCTGTGACGATACTTCCTGCTGCTGCATAAGGAGTAATACATTTTTGTTTTCATCTTTATGATTTAATTTCTCACATTTTAACATATTGAGACGGCACCTGAGGAGCACCTCTCTAGGAATGTTCCCTGAAACTCCAGTTCATGTAAAATGACTTTGGCCTGGATGTTTTTCCTCCCTGTTGTCTTCTATGGTTCTGCAGTGTTATGCTGTCCAGGTAACATAAAGGTGAATGACTCACTACAGTGACAGAACAATGGTCTCTAAATACCAGAGTCAGTTACCAAACATATTCTCAGCTTACACACCCGTCTACGACATTTCACACCAGCTCATTGCATTGTTGGTCGTTCATCTCATGCAATGATGTGGCAAAGAGAAAAGGATTTCATGGTATAAGTGTAATAACCATAATAGAGTTCTGTACTTAAACTTAAAGGCCCATATTGTATAAAAAGAGATGTAACTGTCTTCTTTGATGATAAAGCAGGTCTAGGTTCTATATTAATACTGTGAAAGTATCAAAGCCTCAGTCCACAGACAAATGCACACAGCCGGTATTCATAAACTGAGCCTTAAAAACGAGCTGTCAGGACTTCTGTAACTTTGTGATGTCACAACAAAGCAGTCTATGGCATGCTCCAAGCCCAGCCCACCTGGCCCCGCCATCCAACCTTGCAGGATTTGGTTTCTCAGAGTATTTACCTGAAATCTGCTATATTTTCATTGTATCACTCAGAAAACAGTCAGCCAATCAGTGGAGGTGTCATTCAAGGTCATTTCCGAATCAGTTCTCTGGGGGGGATTTTTTTACGTTACTTACGTTACTTTTTTTAAACAATGCTGTCGGTTTTCTTATTGGGCAAACAAACCATTCTCAAAGCGTTCTCATTTGTTTGTTAACATATTTTGGGACAAGTAATTTTTCAGAACATTTTTGACAAATTTTTCCTTTCTAAAAAGTGACAGGGAAATTAACCATTTCACAAAGTGGTGGCAACATGTCCCCAGCGTAAATGACACCTATGTGTATACAGTAAGCTACTCAGCATTATTATATAAAATTAGCCGCAGCTTTACCAGCTGCAATATCAAATTGATGCTTACACCTGGCCCTGGACTTAAAGGACCAAATATAAGATGACCCTAATTATAAGGCTTTAACCAGACAGTTTTAATGTTGTTGTTGTTGTTGTTCCTTAAAAATATAAAATATGAGGGAAATATGGGACCTTTAAATTCTTTATCATCAGAGACAGTTGACTTTATAGCTCTGGTAACATATACTCATGGCCTACATCCAGCGTGATACTGAGACTGATAGTGAGGGAAGGTGTGCAGCAGCAGCAGCACTTCACCTTGTCCTGAAGGAAGAGTCTGAGTAAACCGATCCCTGCGTGTGCTGCCTAACCCTCCAGAGAGCGCGAGCTGCTGAGGCGTTCCCTGTGGAGGCGGAGAGAGGGAAACGGACAGAAAGAAAAAAACAAACATAAACAGAGCCGTGGCAGCTGGGGGCAGGCTGAGCCGTGTGCGTGTTCTTGGCGGCCACAGTTTGACCTTGGCTGGGCATGCCCGGGCCTGCCTCTCAATGCTGGGTGGGAGACTCACCAAGCCGCCTGCAGGACTTGGACCAGCTCAATGAGAAAAGAAAATACCACTTTGGCCAAACAAGGGCATAGTAGTCTCCCTCCACCTCGCTCCGTCTTTTTAATGATTCCTTTCTTTTTCCATTTCTCAACACTCATCGGATTCCAACCCACGGCTTGGCCCAGCGCATAAGCATTTAACACAGAGGATACTTTCTCTCTTCTTCTTCTCTTTTTACCGCTCTTTACTCACTCCTTTCCAGACTTTAATTTGATTTCTTTATTTCTTTGTTTGTTTCACAGCGGAGGGAAAGCTTTGAAACGCTGCTGCTTTACATATCTTAGACTCAACCCTCAATAGGTGAGCTGCCGTGGTGACAACAGTGACAAAAGCCTCCTCCACACACACCCAGTCAGGCCCGGTCCAAGCCTCAGACCCCCTCGCTGCTCAGCACAGCCAGGGATTTCTCCCAGCAGCCCTCCACCAGTCTGAAGTCGCTCCATTCACTGGTGCAGTCTCGCACCCCCAGCAAAGAGAGTTCCTCTGTTGTTTCTGCATTGGGTGCATCCACAAAATGACTTGATGAGAGTGGACGTGGGATAGAGCGAGAGAGCGCGCCTCCAGGCTGTTTCCCAAACAGCTCACAGTCGGGATGTTTCTGGCAGAGATCTAGCTTCTCGCTCTTTCTCCCTTTGCTATCAGTCTGCTGCAGTGAGGCCTTTTAATAGCAGCTGGCTGATTTATGATTTCACGTTTCACCACCGCACTAAACATCCAGTGACATCACACTGAGGCTTCAGTTTCTCCTTTTGTGTGTAGAGATGCAGTCAGCCGGGCCTTCCCTCAGGCAAACTGATCATTTTACTAATAAAATTCAGGGGAAATTAAAATTAAAGACCCCCTCTGATGAAAATCAAGGCGATAAATAAACCTGAATCCTTGTCAGTACAGAGAGCCAGAGTTAGCATTAGCACAGCCACTAAGAAAGCTAACAAACAGCATAGACAAATACAAGATGTTAACTATGCTAACTGTTCTTATATGTCTGGTACTCTCTGATTTTGGTGTCAACAGACTCCTCATCTGAGGTCTGACTGAGGCTCAAACATGAGGCTGAGTCTCTCTGATGTTTCCTTCTCTAATCATCTTGATACTATCTTCTGTTTCACCTGTCAACCTGGAGCACACAGGTGGTGGCCGGGGCACAAGGACTGATCCAGATTTCTCAATGAGGAAGTAAGAGTAGATGATTTTCAGACCCTTGGCAAAACCATGTAAGACAAAATATTAATCATAGCAGAGGGTTTTTACAGAGTTTAAAACATGTCTGGAGGGGAACTTTAAAGTGCCTTTTAGAGAGTGAGCATGTTGCTTCTGCATCTGCACTCAAGCGACATGGACATTCTCTATTTTGAATTTGCAGCAGTGCGCTTTCCTCAGATATACTGTACCATACCCCACAGGCTGCTGCTGCTGCAGCTACAGCAAGTTTTGGTCTAGAATAATGTATAAGCTGATGCTTCCGTCTGTTCTCTGTTAGTAGAGAGGTGTATAATCCTGCAAACTGAAATACCTTTGAAATCAGCTCCCATCTCATGTTAGCTCTGTGGTCTCTGTGGTTTCTATGGTTACACAGCAAGCTGCAACCGCAAGTTGGGAAAAGCTGAAGTTTACACTGAAAACAATGGAGGCGGTGGCAACTACTCACTGTCTGACAGCGCCTTTAAAGTGTAGTTACATATAACAAAAAAAAACATCATTTAGTCTGTGTGTTGTGATGATGAATTTCAACCCAAGCTTTGTGGGTGGAGCCAATCACAAATAGAAAACTAATGATTGTGTTTCTTAATTTCCTGAACTGAACAATAACAAACTGTGTTCATACTGAGAAAATGAGCACACAGCTGCAGCTATCAGGTTTGTTCACTGACTCTGAAACATCACCATCTACTGCTAGCAATATTAGCATTATAGCTAAGGTGGCACCATTCAGTACAGCATCCTGTTTTTTGCTATAATGTGAATCTTTAGTCTACAGCATACTTGCATCATTCAACTTAATTTCACTCCTGCAGTAGCTCTATGGCCCCCAAGGGTGCCCCTTCCCCCAGTTTGAGATCCACTGGTCTGCAGCTGTGTGAGGCTGAACTTCACTGACATGCTGATGCTCAGCAGGTGTAAAGTTCACCGCGTTATTACTAAGATTAGTGATCACAGCGTGCAGCTGAGGATGATGGGAATGTCTTTAGTTCTGCAAGTATCTGGTCATAAACCAAATTAAAAGCTTGACCTAATAATGGCGTAAGACTCTTGGAGTTGTGTTTTTCTCACCCATCTTTCCCCTGATCTTCTTTAAATGAGGCTTAAAGACGACGCTGCAGCTCTAAGTTTGGGTTTAATATGTGATCTAATAACCTCTGCAGCAGGGAAATGATTGACTTCACAGGAGGGGAGTGAAACTGACGCCAGTTGGAAATGTTTCAGCTGCCAACATGTTCATCCATGACCATGCACACTTTTGACATCAAAAAAGGAAACGGTGTCCAATTGTGTTGAGGGTCTAGTGTTTGTTATTGTGCATGTATGACAAGTGTGTTGCAGCCTGGAAGTCATTCTAAAAGTTAATGTGCTGAGCAGCATGTCTATGAAATTTATGACCCCTTGCCCCCCCCTCCCCTCACTCTGTGTCCCTTGCAGCATCACTCCTGTCGCCTTTACAGCTGGGTGAGTCGGGGTGGGGTGGGCCGGGCCGCTGCTGTGTTTGTGTGGGGTGATCTTTACACCCCCCGCTGGGGATCACACAAACACTTATTAACTGAGAGGAATGCAAACAGGCCGGAGCTGCTGAGACGCAGAGCAACGGTGCAGGGTGGAGGGTGAGGGGTCAGGATGGGAGGTGGGGGGAAGATGTGTAGGGTGAAGAAAGGGAAAGGAGAAAGTGGAGAAGACAACCCCCCTCCCTCCCCTCTCGACCACCACCACCACTCTCTTTCCTTCTCGTAAACTCCCCAACCAGGAGACTGATCCTGAGTGTTTTAGAACAAAGCAGCTCCTGTGACAGAGGAGGTCCACAGACATGGAGACCTTATGGGCCACAGATGGATCTGGATCCACCGACCAGGTCATGACACACACACAGATGCAGTGTAGAAACACTCTCAGGCATTCAGATCAGACTTTAGTAATGACTTCTTTATATCCTCCTGACTGGTTTAATCTATAAGAAAACATCATTATATACCAGCTGATTATATTTTGTGTTAATAATCTGAAAATGTAAATTGACTGCAGCTGTCAAATAAATGTAGAGCAGTGAAGAACAAGAACCTCACAACCCTGTGAAGCTGCTTTATCATATTTCAAACATGAGTTTCTGAGACGAAGGTCAGACATCACCTGAAAACCATTTGTCAGACACTTGTTACCTGCCTTTTAGTGAAGGATCAGTGCAATGTAGAAAGTACAAAGTTATAGTTGGTTTAAATTCAGTATTTTTTTACAGATATTTTAAGACTGCTGGGTTGCAGCAGCATATCATATCATCAAATCTAAACTTTATTTTGTTGAAAATGTGTTTATCATATATGATATAATGTGTTAGAGGTAATATTTATCTAAATCCCTCAACCATTATTGTTGGGAATTTTGTAGTTTTCACACTGTTTAAAGTCACACATTTTACAGTGAATCCTGAGTATTAAATGTTGTTGTTACTTTATAAAAAAAAAGTAAAAAGTAAAATGGGAACAGTGGAGAAAAGTAGAATTAGATGATTTTTTTATCATGTAGAGCAAAAACTTAAGAACAACTGACGCAACACATCTGAGAATAAAGAATAAGTAGAAAAAACAATGAAATAGATCGATAAAATAAAGTTCATGTAAATAAAAAAATAAAATAAATGTAATATAATATATAACATATGCACATATATAACAAGTGAGAGATGTAAAATAGATATAAGAAATATAAAAGATTTAATAAATAAAGACTGTAAGCATGGGAAAATCAGAAGCAGAAAATCTTACACTAGCAATAAAATCTAAAGTATAAAATCAGAGTCGAAGAAAAAAGTTCATCCTCTCTGCTCATGTTCACCATCACAGCGACACCCTCATATCCTCTGACCTCTGACCTTTGAGAGGTCTGGATCGTTTGCAAACAGATCTAAAGGGCTGCTGGGAAAAGCCAAACCATTAGCAAACAAAGCCACCAGCACCTGACATCCTCCACATCATTTACTGCTCCACTCGCAGCAGCTTCACTGGCACTAATCTGCTAAATATGTTGTCATTTGTCCTCAGTCACAACCTCCCACCCCCTCTAGAGCCACCTACACTTACTCTTGACTACTCCATGTGTCCCAATAACAAGACTCCTCAGGTGCTCAGTGAGCTGCTGGTTGTGCTTGTTGTTTAGATGTCTAGATGTGGATATCCTTTGAGACATGCTGCTGAGTTTCTGCAAAATGAATAAATAGCAGATCAATCGATGACACTGTTTCTCAGTTATCTGACACATATCTTGGCATTTCTGCTGATTCTGGTACAGCTGTGATTGGCTCTTATCGGTTCTAGTCTGGACTCATTTCGGCCCAAACATTTAACTCTTTGCCATCTTCGGTGCAGATCTTGTTTCTCTGCATCGTCCACATGTGAGCAGTGTGACTGACCTTTCACCATGACCTTGCTGGCAGTCACAACCTCAGTGGATCAGTCCTTTGGCGTGTTTTGCAAGTCAACAATTCATATAAAGCAGAAGCACCCCACCGCCCTGGGACTGAGCATACAAATGGCCAAGTTATTCAGTGCCTTAAAAACCAGCGGATTAAGGAATCAGGGCTCGTGAAAGGCCACAACGCAGACCCGGACTCAGGAGTTAAGCGGCCGTGAATGAGATGTGGCGACTCCAAGACAAAGCTACTGTGTCACTCTCGTAGCACTGAGGGGAATGCTGACGTCACAGCTCACAAAAGAGGGGACACTGAGGCTGTAAAATATAGTACACCATGATCACAAAGTGTTTTTTTTTCTCTGTTTGAGGCTGGTTCTCCAATCAAATATGCAGCACAGCAGCTGCCAAGTCTTTTCTTTGAGAAAACAGAGAGGAGCATTTGCACTGTGTCTCAGTGGAGATCCACATTTTGATCCATTTTGGGTAAAATAAAATATAGACTCCCTCTCTCCTCATGGGTGGCCTGGTTTGGCCAGAGGACACAGGCCTGCAGACTCTCGTAGTGGTCTCCATGGGGATGAGCAGGACTTGGGGAGGTATCTGGCTTACTGGAAACGTGGTTTATTGTTGACTTTCAGGAATGGGGGGGGGGGCTGCTTCTCTGCCTGAAGCGGGGGGTGGGGGGGTGGGGGGGTGTGGGAGTTTGGGGGGGGTAACGAAGTTTGGTGCAGCACTTCCTGATAGTGTGAACTTTTACTTCATCATCCAGCTCACCTCACAGGTCAGGTGAGATGAACTGTGGCCACACAGCTGCACAGGATGGTGGTGGTTCTGGGAGAAGTAAAAGTAAAAGTACAGGTACACTTATGGCAAGTAACTAAGTACTGTACTTAAGTACAATTTTGAAGTACTTTTAGTTGGACTTTTTTTGCTTCTTTATTAAACTTTTACTCCACTCAAATCTTGTACTTCTGCTAACACTTAACTTCAAGTCCCTCTCGTTATCATTTATAATCCTTATATAAACATGTAATAAATGGTTTAAAACAATACAATGGAGCTGTAACAGATCAGAGTGTTTATTTATTTCTTTGTTAACAACTCTAAGTCCTGTAGACAATCATCAGTGGAGATTGCTGTATAAACAAATAATGAATGACATTATAGTGAGTATATAGTCGTCATAGGAGAAGTTGTCATTGTTGAGCTGCATTATAAAGCATTTATCAGATGTCTATATACTGCTTATCAATGCTTAACAGTGGTACATAAAGAAAAGTGTCGGTTATAGTAACCGTAACAACACGGCTGCTGTTAATACAAAACCAACATCTCATAACTGCAGTGAAGAAAATGTCTTACAAAAAGCCTTTCAGACTTTACAATCTGTATTATAGTGGTAGTTATAAACATATGTTCATGATGCTGCTAAATTGTATTTCTTTATGTAAAAGCACAAAGTAAGAGAACACTTTAAAATAGCTCAGAGCAGGAGGTGTCAGGTCAGGTTAGTGTTTGTGGGTCAAATGTTGTGTTATACCTCCATCTACTGGCCAAGTTTGGAAGTTACTTCAATACAAGTAAAAAGCCTGCATTCAAAATACTGCTTCAGTAAAAGTACACAAGTATTATCAGTTTCATAGAGTTAAAGTATCAGTAAAGTACACAAGGATCAGCCTCATGTAGTTAAAGTACCAGCAGTATGAGTAGATAAGTATCAGCAGCTTCATATAGTATAAGGTTCTGTAAACGATTGTCATTGCCACTAGATATCGCACTTGACCACCAACATCTCAGACCAAAACAAATGCTTCTCGGCCAAACAACCACCCTGTTTGACCACAACCCCCCTCTCCTCCCCTCCCTTCACTGTCTCAGCTAAAAGTTTAAAAGCGCAGTGAAATCGGTCAATGAACACACAACAAGCTGCTTAGGGCTTGAAATACCCAATGAGATCTTTATTATATATAGATCTCATGGGGTTATATTATATATACATATATCAATATATATCTTTATGCCTTACTATACTATGTTGTTTTTTTATGACTTTTTATGCCTTACTATATTTTGACCTTTTGTATGACTTTTAATGCCTTACCATAAATTGAGCTTTTTATGCCTTACTATACTATGATGTTCATGACTTTTTATGCCCAACCATACTATGTCGTTTTTATGACATTTTATGCCTTACTATACTATGACCTTTTTATGCCTTACTATAGTATGACCTTTTTATGCCTTACTATACTATGACCTTTTTATGCCTTACTAAACTATGAAGTTTTTATGACTTTTCATGCCTTACCATACTATGTCAGTTTTATGACTTTTTATGCCTTACCATACTATGATGTTTTTATGACTTTTTATGCCTTACCATACAATGACCTTTAAATGCCTAACTATACTATGGCATTTTTATGACTTTTTATGCCTTACTATATTTTTTTGTTTTTATGACTTTTAATGCCTTACTATACTATGTCGTTTTGATGACTTTTTATACCCTACTGTACTATGACCTTTTTATGCCGTAGTTTACCATGACGTTTTTGTGACATTTTATGCCTGACTATACTATGTCGTTTTTATGACCTTTTTATGCCTTACCATACTATGACGTTTTTATGACTTTTTATGCCTTACTATATTTTTTCGTTTTGATGACTTTTTATACCCTACTATACTATGACCTTTTTATGCCGTAGTATACCATTTTTATGACTTTTTATACCTTACTATACTATGACCTTTTTATGCCTTAGTATACTATGACGTTTTTATGACATTTTATGCCTTACCATACAATGACCTTTTAATTCCTTACTATACTATGGCATTTTTATGACTTTTTATGCTTGACTATACTACGTCGTTTTTATGACATATTATGCCCTACCATACAATAAACTTTTTGTGCCTTACTATACTATGGCATTTTGGACTTTTAATGCCTTACTATACTATGTCCTTTTGATTAGTTTTTATACCCTACTATACTATGACCTTTTCAAGCCTTACTATACTATGATGTTTTTATGACTTTTTATGCTTTACTATACTATGATGTTTTTATGACTTCTTATGCTTTACTATACTATGTCGTTTTGAAGACTTTTTATGGCTTACTATACTATGATGTTTTTATGACTTTTTATGCTTTACTATACTATGTCGTTTTCATGACTTTTTATGCCTTACTATATTTTTTTGTTTTTATGACATTTTATGCCTTACCATACAATGACCTTTTAATGCCTTACTATATTATGGCATTTTTATGACTTTTTATGCTTGACTATATTTTTTCGTTTTTATGACTTTTCATGTCTTACTATACTATGGTATTTTGGACTTTTAATGCCTTACTATACTATGTCGTTTTGATGACTTTTTATACCCTACTATACTGTGACCTTTTTATGCCTTAGTATACTATGACGTTTAAATGACTTTTTATGCCATACTATACTATGACCTTTTTATGCCTTAGTATACTATGACGTTTTTATGACATTTCATGCCTTACCATTCTACGCTGTTTTATGACGTTTTTATGCCTTATTATACTATGACGTTTTTATGACATTTTATGCTTTACTATACTATGACCTTTTAATGCCTTACTATATTATGGCATTTTTATGACTTTTTATGCCTTACTATATTATGGCATTTTATGACTTTTTATGCCTTACTATATTTTTTCGTTTTTATGACTTTTCATGCCTTACCATACTATGATGTTTTTATGACTTTTTATGCCTTACCATACAATGACCTTTAAATGCTTTACTATACTATGTCGTTTTTATGACATTTTATACCCAACCATACAATGACCTTTTTATGCCTTACTATACTATGGCATTTTTATGACTTTTTATGCCTAACTATACTATGACATTTTTATGACTTTTTATACCTTACTATACTATGACCTTTTTATGCCTTAGTATACTATGTCAGTTTTATGACTTTTTATGCCATACCATACTATGACCTTTTTATGCCTTAGTATACCATGACGTTTTTATGACATTTTATGCCTTACCATACTATGCTGTTTTATGATGTTTTTATGCCTTACTATACTATGACGTTTTTATGACTTCTTATGCTTAACTATACTATGTTGTTTTTAAGACTTTTTATGGCTTACTATACTATGATGTTTTTATGACTTTTTATGCTTGACTATATTTTTTCGTTTTTATGACTTTTCATGCCTTACTATACTAGGGTATTTTGGACTTTTTATGCCTTACTATACTATGACCTTTTTATGCCTTACTATACTATGATGTTCATGACATTTTAAACCTTACCATACTATGACCTTTTTATGCCTTACTAAACTATGAAGTTTTTATGACTTTTCATGCCTTACCATACTATGTCAGTTTTATGACTTTTTATGCCTTACCATACTATGATGTTTTTATGACTTTTTATGCCTTACCATACAATGACCTTTAAATGCCTAACTATACTATGGCATTTTTATGACTTTTTATGCCTTACTATATTTTTTTGTTTTTATGACTTTTAATGCCTTACTATACTATGTCGTTTTGATGACTTTTTATACCCTACTGTACTATGACCTTTTTATGCCGTAGTATACCATGACGTTTTTGTGACATTTTATGCCTTACTATACTATGTCGTTTTTATGACCTTTTTATGCCTTACCATACTATGACGTTTTTATGACTTTTTATGCCTTACTATATTTTTTCGTTTTGATGACTTTTTATACCCTACTATACTATGACCTTTTTATGCCGTAGTATACTATGACGTTTAAATGACTTTTTATGCCATACTATACTATGACCTTTTTATGCCTTAGTATACTATGACGTTTTTATGACATTTCATGCCTTACCATTCTATGCTGTTTTATGATGTTTTTATGCCTTACTATACTATGATGTTTTTATGACTTTTTATGCTTAACTATACGATGTCATTTTTATGACCTTTTATGGCTTACTATACTATGTCGTTTTCATGACTTTTTATGCCTTACTATATTTTTTCGTTTTTATGACTTTTTATGCCTTACTATACTATGATGTTTTTATGACTTTTTATGCCTTACCATACTATGTCAGTTTTCTGACTTTTTATGCCATACCATCCTTTGACCTTTTAATGCCTTAGTATACTATGACGCTTTTATGACATTTTATGCTTTGCTATACTATGTCATTTTTATGACTTTTTATGGCTTACTATACTATGTCGTTTTCATGACTTTTTTATGCCTTACTATACTATGACGTTTTCATGACTTTTTATGCTTTACTACACTATGATGTTTAAGACTTTTAATGCCTTACAATACTATGATGTTTTTATGACATTTTATGCCCAACCATACAATGACCTTTTTATGCCTAACTATACTATGGCATTTTGATGACTTTTCATACCCTACTATACTATGACCTTTTTATGCCGTAGTATACTATGACGTTTAAATGACTTTTTATGCCATACTATATTTTTTCGTTTTTATGACTTTTTATGCCTTACTATACTATGATGTTTTTATGACTTTTTATGCCTTACCATACTATGCCAGTTTTCTGACTTTTTATGCCATACCATCCTTTGACCTTTTAATGCCTTAGTATACTATGACGTTTTTATGACTTTTTATGCCTATGACCTTTTTATGACTTTTTATACCTTACCATACTATGCTGTTTTATGACGTTTTTATGCCTTACTATACTATGACGTTTTCATGACTTTTTATGCTTTACTACACTATGATGTTTAAGACTTTTAATGCCTTACAATACTATGATGTTTTTATGACATTTTATGCCAAACCATACAATGACCTTTTTATGCCTTAGTATACTATGACGTTTTTATGACATTTTATGCCTTACCATACAATGAATTTTTATGCTTTACTATATACTATGATGTTTAAGACTTTTAATGCCTTACCATACAATGACCTTTTTATGCCTTATTATACTATGGCATTTTTATGACTTTTTATGCCCTACTATACTATGACCTTTTTATGACTTTTTATGCCTTACTATACTATGACATTTTTATGACTTTTTATGCTTTACTATACTATGTCATTTTTATGACTTTTTATGGCTTACTATACTATGTCGTTTTCATGACTTTTTATGCCTTTCTATATTTTTTCGTTTTTATGACATTTTATGCCTTACCATACTATGCTGTTTTATGACGTTTTTATACCTTATTATACTATGACGTTTTTATGATTTTTTTTGCTTTACTATACTATGATGTTTAAGACTTTTAATGCCTTACCATACAATGAACTTTTTATGCCTTACCATACTATGATGTTTTTATGACATTTTATTCCTTACTATACTATGCTGTTTTATGACCTTTTTATGCCTTACTATACTATGGCATTTTTATGACTTTTTATGCTTGACTATACTATGTCGTTTTTATGACTTATTATGCCCAACCATACAATGACCTTTTAATGCCTTAGTATACTATGACGTTTTTATGACATTTTATGCCTTACCATACAATGACCTTTTAATGCCTTACTA
This sequence comes from Seriola aureovittata, assembly GCF_021018895.1. Classification (NCBI taxonomy): domain Eukaryota; kingdom Metazoa; phylum Chordata; class Actinopteri; order Carangiformes; family Carangidae; genus Seriola; species Seriola aureovittata. The sequence continues at coordinate 18,986,759 of NC_079380.1, read as the reverse complement.
TACTATGGCATTTTTATGACTTTTTATGCTTGACTATACGATGTCGTTTTTATGACATTTTATGCCATACTATACTATGACCTTTTTATGCCTTACAATAATATGACGTTTTTATGACTTTTTATGCTTTACTATACTATGGCATTTTTATGACTTTTTATGCTTGACTATACGATGTCATTTTTATGACATTTTATGCCCTACCATACAATGACCTTTTTATGCCTTACTATATTTTTTCGTTTTTATGCATTTTTATGCCTTACTATATTATGGTACTTTGGACTTTTAATGCCTTACTATACTATGTCGTTTTGAAGACTTTTTATACCCTATTATACTATGACCTTTTTATGCCGTAGTATACTATGATGTTTTTATGACATTTTATGCCTTACTTTACTATGTAGTTTTTATGACCTCTTTATGCCTTACCATACTATGACGTTTTTATGACCTCTTTATGCCTTACTATACTATGATGCTTTTATGACTTTTTATGCTTTACTATACTATGTCGTTTTTAAGACTTTTTATGGCTTACTATACTATGATGTTTTTATGACTTTTTATGCTTTACTATATTTTTTCGTTTTTATGACTGCTTATGCTTGACTATATTTTTTCGTTTTTATGACTTTTCATGCCTTACTATACTATGGTATTTTGGACTTTTAATGCCATACTATACTATGTCGTTTTGATGACTTTTTATACCCTACTATACTGTGACCTTTTTATGCTTTACTATACTATGATGTTTAAGACTTTTAATTCCTTATCATACAATGACCTTTTTATGCCTCACCATACTATGACGTTTTTATGACATTTTATTCCTTACCATACTATGCTGTTTTATGACCTTTTTATGCCTTACTATACTATGTCGTTTTCATGACTTTTTATGCTTTACTATACTATGTCGTTTTTAATGACTTTTTATGCCTTACCATACTATGTCAGTTTTATGACTTTTTATGCCATACCATACTATGACCTTTTTATGCCTTACTATACTATGACATTTTTATGACATTTTATGCCTTACCATACTATGACCTTTTTATGACTTTTTACGCCTTACTATACTATGATGTTTTTATGACTTTTTATGCTTTACTATACTTCGTCATTTTTATGACATTTTATGCCTTACTATACTATGACCTTTTTATGCCTTACTATATTATGATGTTTATGACTTTTTATGCCCTACCATACTATGACCTTTTTATGCCTTACCATAATGACGTTTTTATGACCTTTTTATGCCTTACTATACTATGACCTTTTTATGCCTTACTATACTATGACCTTTTCATGACTTTTACGCCTTACTATACTATGACCTTTTTATCATTTCTAATGCCTTACTATACTATCACTTCTTATGCCTTCTTTGTAATGTTTTGGTATGATCTGAAACCACAATAACAAGAAAGAGTAGTGGTGAAAACAAGTCTTTTATTGCACTTTTATTTCATGGTGTTGAATGAGGGCTGGTAACGATGCTGAGGGCATGTGGCCATAGACAGTCCGGTAGAACAATGGCGGAGATGGATTTACAGACAGGAATCCACAGAGCTGAGCAGGCAAACAAAATCCAAGCTGGCAAGACAAGACAGGAGTTGAGTATGGTCGGTGGTGGGATGGCAGGAGTATGAATGTAAAGCACAAAAACAGCAGAATAACAAAAAGTTGAGAAAGACTTAAGGCAAACAGGTAGCAAGCTGTGCTTGGCCATAGTGTTAATATCACTTGAAGAACTGGAAGATCTGGCAGAGAATGGTAAGTTGAATCGTTCCTTTATAAAGCAGCCGGTCGTGGAGTCGATTGTATGATGAGAAGCAGGTGAGTATGGAGACTGGAAGGGGGTTGAACCAGGAAGACACATCCAGCTGAAACACACAGACATATACAAATGACAAACTGGGGGAAAAGAAACACAAGGGAGGGGAAAACAGTAGAGCACAAGAGGGAAAGAAAACAAACACAAGTTCCTTAGCCTAACATTACTATACTATGACTTTTTTATGCCTATGTCGTTTTTTTCACCTTTAAAGCCTTACTATACTATGGCTTTTTTATGCCTTACCATACTAGGACGTTTTTATAAATGTTTATACTTTGATGTTTTAATGACGTTTTATGACTTTTTATAATTTACTATACTATTTGTCTATGCCTTATTACAAGACATAGTTTTTATGATTTTTTTATGCCCTACTTTATACTATGACATTTGTATGACTTTTTATGCTTTACTATACTATGATGTTTATGACTTTTTATGCCCAACCATACAATGACCTTTTAATGCCTTAGTATACTATGGCATTTGTATGACTTTTTATGCCTTATTATATTTTTTCGTTTTTATGACTTTTTATGCCTTACTATACTATGGTATTTTAGACTTTCAATGCCTTACTATACTATGTCGTTTTGATGACTTTTTATACCCTACTATACTATGACCTTTTTATGCCGTAGTATACCATGACGTTTTTATGACATTTTATGCCTTACTATATTATGGCATTTTTATGACTTTTTATGCTTTACTATACTTTGTCGTTTTTATGACATTTTATACCCAACCATACAATGACCTTTTTATGCCTTACTATACTATGACGTTTTTATGACATTTTATGCCTTATGATACTATGCTGTTTTATGACGTTTTTATGCCTTGTGTACTATGATGTTTTTATGACTTTTTATGCCTTACCATACTATGTCAGTTTTCTGACTTTTTATGCCATACCATACTATGACCTTTTTATGCCTTAGTATACTATGACGTTTTTATGACATTTTATGCCTTACCATACTATGCTGTTTTATGACGTTTTTATGACGTTTTTATGCTTTATTATACTATGTCATTTTATGTCTTTTTATGCCTTACTATACTATGTCGTTTTGATGACTTTTTATACCCTACTATACAATGACCTTTTTATGCCGTAGTGTACTATGTCGTTTTTATGACATTTTATGCCCTACCATACAATGAACTTTTTGTGCCTTACTATATTTTTTCGTTTTTATGACTTTTCATGCCTTACTATACTATGGTATTTTGGACTTTAAATGACTTACTATACTATGTCGTTTTGATGACTTTTTATACCCTACTATACTATGACGTTTATATGCCTTAGTATACTATGACGTTTTTATGACTTTTTATGCCTATGACCTTTTTATGACTTTTTATGGTTTACCATACTATGCTGTTTTATGACGTTTTTATGCCTTACTATACTATGACGTTTTCATGACTTTTTATGCTTTACTACACTATGATTTTTAAGACTTTTAATGCCTTACAATACTATGATGTTTTTATGACATTTTATGCCCAGCCATACAATGACCTTTTTATGCCTAACTATACTATGGCATTATGATGACTTTTTATACCCTACTATACTATGACCTTTTTATGCCGTAGTATACTATGACGTTTAAATGACTTTTTATGCCATACTATACTATGACCTTTTTATGCCTTAGTATACTATGACGTTTTTATGACATTTCATGCCTTACCATTCTATGCTGTTTTATGATGTTTTTATGCCTTACTATACTATGATGTTTTTATGACTTTTTATGCTTAACTATACTATGTCATTTTTATGACCTTTTATGGCTTACTATACTATGTCGTTTTCATGACTTTTTATGCCTTACTATATTTTTTCGTTTTTATGACTTTTTATGCCTTACTATACTATGATATTTTTATGACTTTTTATGCCTTACCATACTATGTCAGTTTTATGACTTTTTATGCCTTACCATACTATGTCAGTTTTCTGACTTTTTATGCCATACCATCCTTTGACCTTTTAATGCCTTAGTATACTATGACGCTTTTATGACATTTTATGCTTTGCTATACTATGTCATTTTTATGACTTTTTATGGCTTACTATACTATGTCGTTTTCATGACTTTTTTATGCCTTACTATACTATGACGTTTTAATGACTTTTTATGCTTTACTACACTATGATGTTTAAGACTTTTAATGCCTTACAATACTATGATGTTTTTATGACATTTTATGCCCAACCATACAATGACATTTTTATGCCTAACTATACTATGGCATTATGATGACTTTTTATACCCTACTATACTATGACCTTTTTATGCCGTAGTATACTATGACGTTTAAATGACTTTTTATGCCATACTATACTATGACCTTTTTATGCCTTAGTATACTATGACGTTTTTATGACATTTCATGCCTTACCATTCTACGCTGTTTTATGATGTTTTTATGCCTTACTATAATATGATGTTTTTATGACTTTTTATGCTTAACTATACTATGTCATTTTTATGACTTTTTATGGCTTACTATACTATGTCGTTTTCATGACTTTTTATGCCTTACTATATTTTTTCGTTTTTATGACTTTTTATGCCTTACTATACTATGATGTTTTTATGACTTTTTATGCCTTACCATACTATGCCAGTTTTCTGGCTTTTTATGCCATACCATCCTTTGACCTTTTAATGCCTTAGTATACTATGACGTTTTTATGACTTTTTATGCCTATGACCTTTTTATGACTTTTTATACCTTACCATACTATGCTGTTTTATGACGTTTTTATGCCTTACTATACTATGACGTTTTCATGACTTTTTATGCTTTACTACACTATGATGTTTAAGACTTTTAATGCCTTACAATACTATGATGTTTTTATGACATTTTATGCCCAACCATACAATGACCTTTTTATGCCTAACTATACTATGGCATTTTGATGACTTTTCATACCCTACTATACTATGACCTTTTTATGCCGTAGTATACTATGACGTTTAAATGACTTTTTATGCCATACTATACTATGACCTTTTTATGCCTTAGTATACTATGACGTTTTTATGACATTTCATGCCTTACCATTCTATGCTGTTTTATGATGTTTTTATGCCTTACTATACTATGATGTTTTTATGACTTTTTATGCTTAACTATACTATGTCATTTCTATGACTTTTTATGGCTTACTATACTATGTCGTTTTCATAACTTTTTATGCCTTACTATATTTTTTCGTTTTTATGACTTTTTATGCCTTACTATACTATGATGTTTTTATGACTTTTTATGCCTTACCATACTATGTCAGTTTTCTGACTTTTTATGCCATACCATCCTTTGACCTTTTAATGCCTTAGTATACTATGACGCTTTTATGACATTTTATGCTTTGCTATACTATGTCATTTTCATGACTTTTTATGGCTTACTATACTATGTCGTTTTCATGACTTTTTATGCCTTACTATATTTTTCCGTTTTTATGACTTTTTATGCCTTACTATACTATGATGTTTTGGACTTTTTTATTGCCTTGCTATACTATGTCTTTTTTATGACATTTTATGCCTTACCGTACAATGACCTTTTTATGCCTTAGTATACTATGACGTTTTTATGACATTTTATGCCTTACCATACAATGAATTTTTATGCTTTACTATACTATGATGTTTAAGACTTTTAATGCCTTACCATACAATGACCTTTTTATGCCTTATTATACTATGGCATTTTTATGACTTTTTATGCCCTACTATACTATGACCTTTTTATGACTTTTTATGCCTTACTATACTATGATGTTTTTATGACTTTTTATGCCATACTATACTATGACCTTTTTATGCCTTACTATACTATGACATTTTTATGACTTTTTATGCTTTACTATACTATGTCATTTTTATGACTTTTTATGGCTTACTATACTATGTCGTTTTCATGACTTTTTATGCCTTTCTATATTTTTTCGTTTTTATGACATTTTATGCCTTACCATACTATGCTGTTTTATGACGTTTTTATACCTAATTATACTATGACGTCTTTATGATTTTTTTTGCTTTACTATACTATGATGTTTAAGACTTTTAATGCCTTACCATACAATGACCTTTTTATGCCTTACCATACTATGATGTTTTTATGACATTTTATTCCTTACTATACTATGCTGTTTTATGACCTTTTTATGCTTTACTATACTATGGCATTTTTATGACTTTTTATGCTTGACTATACTATGTCGTTTTTATGACTTATTATGCCCAACCATACAATGACCTTTTAATGCCTTAGTATACTATGACGTTTTTATGACATTTTATGCCTTACCATACAATGACCTTTTAATGCCTTACTATACTATGGCATTTTTATGACTTTTTATGCTTGACTATACGATGTCGTTTTTATGACATTTTATGCCATACTATACTATGACCTTTTTATGCCTTACAATACTATGACGTTTTTATGACTTTTTATGCTTTACTATACTATGGCATTTTTATGACTTTTTATGCTTGACTATACGATGTCGTTTTTATGACATTTTATGCCCTACCATACAATGACCTTTTTATGCCTTACTATATTTTTTCGTTTTTATGCATTTTTATGCCTTACTATATTATGGCATTTTGGACTTTTAATGCCTTACTATACTATGTCGTTTTGATGACTTTTTATACCCTATTATACTATGACCTTTTTATGCCGTAGTATACTATGACGTTTTTATGACATTTTATGCCTTACTTTACTATGTCGTTTTTATGACCTCTTTATGCCTTACCATACTATGACGTTTTTATGACCTCTTTATGCCTTACTATACTATGATGCTTTTATGACTTTTTATGCTTTACTATACTATGTCGTTTAAGACTTTTAATGCCTTACCATACAATGACCTTTTTATGCCTTACCATACTATGATGTTTTTATGACTTTTTATGCCTTACTATACTATAGTGTTTTGGCATTTTTATGCCTTACTATACTATGATGTTTTTATGACATTTTAAGCCTTACCATACAATGACCTTTTAATGCCTTACTATACTATGGCATTTTTATGACTTTTTATGCCTTACTATATTTTTTCGTTTTTATGACTTTTCATGCCTTACTATACAATGGTATTTTGGACTTTCAATGCCTTACTATACTATGTCGTTTTGATGACTTTTTATGCCCTACTATACTATTACCTTTTTATGCCTTAGTATACTATAAAGTTTTTATGACATTTTATTCCTTACCATACTATGCTGATTGATGACCTTTTTATGCCTTACTATACTATGACGTTTTTATGACTTTTTATGCCTTACTATATTTTTTCGTTTTTATGACTTTTTATGCCTTCCTATACTATGATGTTTTGGACTTTTTTATTGCCTTACTATATTATGTTGTTTTTATGACATTTTATGCCTTACCATACAATGACCTTTTAATGCCTTACTATACTATGGCATTTTTATGACTTTTTATGCTTGACTATACTATGTCGTTTTTATGACATTTTATGCCCTACCATACAATGAACTTTTTGTGCCTTACTATACTATGGCATTTTTATGACTTTTTATGCCTTACTATATTTTTTCATTTTTATGACTTTTCATGCCTTACTGTACTATGTCGTTTTGATGACTTTTTATGCCCTATTATATTATGACCTTTTTATGCCTTAGTATACTATAACGTTTTTATGACATTTTATTCCTTACCATACTATGCTGTTTTATGACCTTTTAATGCCTTACTGTACTATGTTTTTTTTATGACTTTTTATGCCTTACTATACTATAGTGTTTTGGCATTTTAATGCCCTACCATACTATGACGTTTTTATGCCTTACCATACTATGACATTTTTATGACTTTTTATGCCTTACTATACTATGATGTTTTTATGACTTTTTATGCCTTACCATACTATGATGTTTTTTATGACTTTTTATGCCATACCATACAATGACCTTTTAATGCCCTACTATACTATGTTGTTTTTATGACATTTTATGCCCAACCATACAATGACCTTTTTATGCCTAACTATACTATGGCATTTTTACGACTTTTTATGCCTTAATTTATATTTTTGTTTTTATGACTTTTAATGCCTTACTATACTATGTCATTTTGATGACTTTTTATACCCTACTATTCTATGACCTTTTTATGCCGTAGTATACTATGACGTTTAAATGACATTTTATGCCTTACTATACTATGTCGTTTTTATGACATCTTTATGCCTTACCATACTATGACGTTTTTATGACTTATTATGCCTTACTATACTATGACCTTTTTATGACTTTTTATGCCTTACTATACTATTATGTTTTTATGACTTTTTATGCCTTACCATACTGTCAGTTTTATGACTTTTTATGCCATACTATACTATGATCTTTTTATGCCTTAGTATACTATGACGTTTTTATGACATTTCATGCCTTACCATTCTACGCTGCTTTGTGACGTTTTTATGCCGTACTATACTATGACGTTTTTATGACCCTTTTATGCCTTACTATACTATGACGTTTTTATGACTTTTTATGCCTTATCATACTATGTCGTTTTCATGACTTTTTATGCCTTACCATACTATGTCAGTTTTCTGACTTTTCATGCCATACCATACTATGACCTTTTTATGCCTTAGTATACTATGACGTTTTTATGACATTTTATGCCTAACCATACTATGCTGTTTTATGATATTTTATACCTTACTATACTATGTCGTTTTTATGACTTCTTCATGCCTTACCATACTACGCCATTTTTATGACTTTTTATGGCTTACTATACTATGATGTTTATGACTTTTTATGCCCTTCCATACTATGACCTTTTTATGCCTTGCCATAATGACGTTTTTATGACTTTTTATGCCTTAACATACTATGACCTTTTCATGCCTTACTATACTATGACCTCTTTATGCCTTACTATACTATGACTTTTTCATGACTTTTCATGCCTTACTATACTATGACCTTTTTATTATTTCTAATGCCTTACTATACTATCACTTCTTATGCCTTCTTTGTAATGTTTTGGTATGATCTGAAACCACAATAACAACAAAGAGTAGTGGTAAAAACAAGTCTTTTATTACACTTTTATTTCATGGTGTTGAATGAGGGCTGGTAACGATGCTGAGGGCATGTGGCCATAGACAGTCCGGTAGAACAATGGCGGAGATGGATTTACAGACAGGAATCCACAGAGCTGATCAGGCAAAGAAAATCCAAGCTGGCAAGACAAGACAGGAGTTGAGTATGGTCGGTGGCGGGATGGCAGGAGTATGAATGTGAAGCACAAAAACAGCAGAATAACAAAAAGTTGAGAAAGACTTAAGGCAAACAGGTAGCAAGCTGTGCTTGGCCATAGTGTTAATGTCACTTGAAGAAATGGAAGATCTGGCAGAGAATGGTAAGTTGAATCGTTCCTTTATAAAGCAGCCGGTCGTGGAGTTGATTATATGATGAGAAGCAGGTGAGTATGGAGACTGGAAGGGGGTTGAACCAGGAAGACACGCCCAGCTGACACACACACACACACACACACAGACATATACAAATGACAAACTGGGGGAAAAGAAACACAAGGGAGGGGAAAACAGTAGGCACAAGAGGGAAAGAAAACAAACAAAAGTTCCTAATCCTTACATTACTATACTATGACTTTTTTATGCCTTACTATACTATGTCGTTTTTTTTCACCTTTAAAGACTTACTATACTATGGCTTTTTTATGCCTTACCATACTAGGACGTTTTTATAAATGTTTATACTTTGATGTTTTATGCTTCAGTATACTATGTCGTTTTTATGACTTTTTATGCCTTACAACACTATAATGTTTTTATGACTTTTTATCCCTTACTATACTATGACGTTAAGATGCCTTACTATACTATGTTGTTCTTATGACTTTTTATACTATATTATATTTTTGTTTTTTTTAACTTTTTGTGCCTTACTATACTATGTTGTTTTTATGACTTTTTATACCCAACCATACAATGATCTTTTTATGCCTTACTATACTATGGCATTTTTATGACTTTTAATGCCTTACCATAATATGATGTTTTGGACTTTTAATGCCTTATGATACTATGACATTTTTATGCCCAGCCATACAATTACTTTTTTATGTCTTACTATAATATGTCATTTTTATGACCTTTTATGTATTATTATATTATGAATTTTTCGTGACTTTCTATGACTCATTATACAATGAAAATTTTATGGCTTACTATACTTTGTTGTTTTTATGATTTTTTATGCCTTACTATACTATGTTGTTTTTATGACTTTTTATGCCTTACTATACTATGTTGTTTTCTTAACTTTTAACACCAAACCATACAATTACCTTTTTATGCCTTACTATACTGTGGCATTTTAATGACTTTTTATGCCTTACTATATTATGTCCTTTTTATGACTTTTTATGTCTTACTATATTATGTCATTTTTATGAATTTCTATGCCTTACTATATTATGGCATTTTTATGAATTTTATGAATTTTTTTTTCATACTATGTCGTTTTTATGACTTTTCATGCCTTATTACAGTATGACTTTTTAATGATTTTTATACCTTACTCTATTATGATGTTTGAATGCCTTACTATGTTTTTTTTCATTAGTTTTTATGACTTACTATAGTACTATGACATTCTTATGACTTTTCATGCTTTAATATACTATGACTCTTTATGCTTCACTATATTATGACTTTTTTATGCCTTACTATACAATGACTATATATCTGACATATTTGTCCCTATATGAAGAGTGAAGGTTTCCATGTGTCATTTATAAGAGGATATATTACTATCACACAAATACATCCTCTGGATATAAGGTATATCTTTATGAAATACATCAAATACTCATCGTAAAATGCAACTTTATCAAAATAACATGATTATTAAAATCCTATATGTTTGTATCTGATTTTCTTAAAAATTTCTCATTGAATTATCCAAACATGTCTATCTTTTATATTTACATATATAATGAACATATACTGACAGGCTTTGGGATGGATATATATTCATGTAACATATGTTTATAATATAAACTCATAATATAAACAGATGTAGTTTAAACAGATTTACTAAAAAACATGTTACCAGCACTATTGTCAATATTTGATATTGTTCAATTTCTAACAGGTTTCACATGTAATTTTTACATATAAAGGCTAAACTGTATATACATATATGATTTAACTTCATATGTTCATAAATGTCATATCTGGAAATTCAACACATGTACATATATTACATTTCCGTATGGGCATTTCTGAATGTAAAGTCAGATCTTATACGTTAATAAACCGTTTGGTTGATGGCATTAAAAAGTCAATGTCTTCATTTTGGAGGGGTTGCTGGGTTGTTGCGTCCCTTCCCATGTTGAGACAAAACCTATGCCAAATCAAATTCTGCTAAGGGCCCCATAAAGACTTGAGACAGCTTTGTTTCCATATATGTTTCACATGGATAATCTTTAGAGACCAGTAGCAGTGAATGTCTCCACTAATCCACAAAAAAAAAAAAAAATTAGATAAAGGTAAAAAGAATAAGGAGCTGTAACTTGTTTAACTAAAGTACTTCTACTTTTCTTATATTATCTGATGATAACCCGCCCCTGAACACTGGATCAAAATAAATTTTTAATGGTCATGTTATTGATCATGGTAAAACTATTCAAAACTTTGTATGAATTTAACCTGCAATGTTAAAGTCTATCATCTTGACTACGGGGATTATGTTAATTGAATTTGTTTCATCTGTTTCTGCTATGTCAGTAGGTATTTCTCCAGGTCGCTCACCCACTGTGACATCCATAATCCCTTGACACTTCTATCTGGCTAGGGTCACTGGCTCTGATGACATGCTAAATCCAGTATTGTGAGCATGTGGTATCTAAGATAATAAAATGCTTTTGTGTGTTTTGTTAATGTGTTCTTTCAGGGGCAGGGGTCAGGGGTAGCAAAGACCCCCTAGAAATCTGACTGGCCACCTATGATGTCCCCCAGCCAAAGTCAGCAGGTATTTGGTTTGGTCTACATATTGAATTTTACCTTCTTACTTTACTTAACAGTTTATTTATGCAGTATTTACTGAAATGTCCATCAAAATACAGCACTGAATATGACTAAACCAGTCTATAATGCCTCTGTAGCAATAGGTACCACATGTAAATATAATGTTTGTACATATATTGAATTTCCATGTATGCTATATACTGTATGTGCATATAAAATAAAAACATATATGTAAAAATGATATATAAAACCTATTATAAATGTAACAATTTCATACATTGTCATATATGTCTCACCCATACAAATATGTATGTTTATGTATGTTTATATTCTAGACAAATATATATTCCTCCCACAGCCTGTCAATATATATTGATATTGTATAGGGTCCAAAAGTCTGAGGCCACATTCGCAGAATGGAAAAATACATGTTTAAAATTAATAAGAAATAAAAACATATAAGCACATAGAATTTTTGTATGTATGTTGTTTTAATAAACTTAATCAAATATATATTCGTAACATGTATTCTTGCAACATGTCTACCTATATGTATAAAAATTAATCATTGGTACTATATGTTTAATATATATACATATATAAATCTTACAATACGTATTTAATATATTTCGTAAACTTATGTGGCCTATATATGTGATAATAATATATTCCCTTATAAGTGACATATATGGCAGCATCACTATTGATATAGAGACATACAGTATATGTCATATACATTTCTGTATGGGATATGTGAGCTTTCATCTGTAGTTTACAGTTTGTATGTGATCTACAGTTACCTTCTGTGGTTTTTTTACCTGTCTGATGGCTTAATATTAGACCCAGGAGCATGCAGACTCCAGATAGACAGAGGCCGGTCGGGTCTGATCGGTCAGCCACTGAGGTGTAGGAATCAGTCGGATGTGGACTGTGCTCATGTTGTTTTCCATTTCAACAGCTATCAGCAAAGATTTCTTACACACCACTGTAAATAAAACAAACATGATAACAAAGTCATCTAATAAGATCTGGGTTAAAACATACTGTATTGGGTTAAAGGTTGCAGCTATTTGGAGTTAAAATGGTAGCTATTTAATGCCATTATTTCATATTATATCTAAAGTGTTTGGCATTTCTTACTCTCAATAAACAGCCCCTGCTTAGTTCCTCAAATGTTCCTGGGTTGCTGGCAACAGGGTTGCCACAAGCATCTTCTCTCTGTAATCTTGCAACGTCACTGGCAATGAAAAACTTGTCAGTATCTACAGGCTCAGAGGAACCTTCTCAACCCACTCCCTCAGTGATGATTGTTTGGAACATACTGTGCTGAAACGCTCTGGTTAAATAAAGAGCAGGGTCTTCCAGTAATCCCTGAACACAGCCAGGTATGAATGTGTTTTCAGCTAAGCAGATCAAGAATTGTTATATAATTGGCATTTCATAACCCAATCTGCTTCCCCTCGTATATGTGTGTGTGTGTGTGTGTGTGTGTGTGTGTGTGTAAAAATGACACAGGTGTTACTGCAGTGGGAAAGTCAACAAGCATTAGGTCTCTATAGTTGAGTTTCTGGTTATTGTTGCATAACATTTCAGAGCAAATCATCTCAGAGAGCTGACTGACAGATTGGCATGTTTACCTGGGCATGCATCATGACAATAAAGGATCACACAGACACACACACACACACACACACACACACACACACACACACACACACACACACACACACACACACACACACACACACACACACACACACAAAGATGCACGTGACATTTCAGTCAGATGACAGAGAAGAAGAAGAGGAGAGAACTGACATTACAGACAGTCATGATGATCCCTTTCAACATGGAGCTGTTATCGCTCATTGATACAAAACTTGGTATCATTTTGTTCTGTTAGCTATAAAATCTTAACCTTTAACTGGAAATATTACCAAGTTTATTTACCAAGATTATTTGCATGTGAGGAGACCAGAGGAGGAGTTTGGCCTCTATAAATGAAAACCTACTTGGAAGTTGTATTTCCTTGGATTTAACTGACTCCATGGTGTTCAAGCTGACTCGTTCCTTCTCGGATTTATCCTTTTTCCTCTCTGGATCTACACTTGGTGCAAGACTGGAACCAGACTACCGGTGGTCTGTTTTCTTCATCTGGATTCAGTGTTTCACAGCAGAGTGAAATACGTTAAATTGATGATCCGAAGTGTGAATGATACAGATTAGAGAAGCATTATCAATTTTACCCACAACAACAAAGTCCTTTAGTTTGATTTAGCTGAATAAAGTGCCAGTATATATTTTAGAAAGAAGCGATGTCGTGGGAAAAGGTGTGATTTCTCAATTTCAAAACAAAGCTCTTCTGGCCTGGTTACTTTTGTAGACTTTTCTCTATCACCTCACCACAACATCAGAGCTATAAACTTTCTGTGCACCATGCAGAACAAGTCTTTTCTGCAGGCTCGTTGTGACGAGCCCATCATGACATCAGACTGGGGCTTTCTTTTGCTGCTGGCTCTGTTGCTGCTGGGGCTTCTCTACGTCTTCCTTTATCTGCCAGCTTCAGCCCAGCGAGCCCTGCTGGAGCAGGCGCTCAGCAGCAACAACACCAACAACACCACCGCCGCAGTACCCACACCCGCCAAGGAGGACTGACTCACAGATGGATAAGACAGATGGAGAAGAGCTTTTTCAGTGTACAAGCAGACATGTGACAGTAGCGCAGTGGTAGACACTGTCCTTGAGTAGATGATGTGGATTATCCGGCTCTCAAGTGTGATTTGTATTGTCCTGTAGGACAAAATTATCATATGAAGCAGATTGTTTTGGTTGCTGAGCAGTTCCAACTCACTCAGTGATAACCTTGGCATGTGTAGAGCTCTATTTTTTAAACCGCACTCCCAAAACTATCCCTTTGCCTGATTATATTTTCAACTACTCTACAAATGAAAAATGGCAAAAGAGGATTAAAAATTATTAATCCCTGGTAACTGCTGTTGACTACTACAGAGTATTTAAAGAGATTACTGAAAATTAACTGTCCAGTTGTCTAACTCTGTTCTAGTAGGCTCGTCAAAATAGCATCGTATCACACAAATACACATTTAAAGCAAATGTTTTACACACAAATATGGTTATTTGCTTCCTTGCCAGAAGTTTGACAAGACAATTGATACCACTCTCATGTCTGTACACTAAATCTAAGGCTACAACCAGCAGCTAATTGGCTTTGGTACAGCTAGCCCAACTTTTAGGCCATTATACACACAACCTGCTGTTTTTACTCTTTTATATCAAAAAACGAGATAAGGTGTTAAGAGCTTTATTGGTTCATATAGCTGGATTTTTGTCTGCGATGAACAGATACTGGTTAGCTATTCCCCCGTTTTCAGGCTTTGTGCAAAGCTAAGCTAACCAGCTGTTGCTTCATATTTAACACCCTGACATGAGAGTGGTATCATTATTTTCTCATCTAACTCGTCATCTAACTCACTGGAAGAGTGTACATCATTTGATGAAAACATGACAGTTGTCCAGAAAAAAAAAATCATGCCTGCAACATGTTTTGAATCTAATTGTTCTCTGTCTCCATCATTCTGAAACAGATTCTGACAATGACAAATTTTCACTATTGTAACATGAAAAGAGGCAAAACTCAAAGAAAATATAAAACAAAAGGAGTTTTAATGTTTCTGATCATAAACTAAAGATGTAAAAATGTTAAATATGAAATGCATATCTTATTCTCTTACATCTGCTCCACCTCTGCTCTCCTTTCCTCCTCTTTTCTTCAATCCTGTCTTGTTAACAAATTTTCATCTCCTGTCTATGGAGGTAAATTTGTCTCAATTATATTTCCATGAACAGATCAGACAATCAGGAAGTAAATGTATAATCTGTAAATATAAAACACCCACAAATAAAAAATAAAAAAAATTTCTAAACTCATAAAAAATATCTTGCAAATATAAAACCGATCTGCAAATAAACAAACTAATTTCAATTATATGTCTTGTATAACTCTGGTGATAATAACCTTTGTTATGTCAGACTGTAGCATGGAGGAGGCACAGGGAATCATTTGCACAACTGTTACAGAAGCACCAACACCTCAGTGTTTCAGATAATGAGAAACAATTAATACTATTTGTATTGTCAAGTTTAAAGTGCGGGATATTGTTTCTTTTAATGCCTTGGCAAAGGATTAACAAAACTTCGACAAAACGCTATGAGGCATGTTAAAAATCTTCACCCAGCACATTTCTGTGTGTAACATTTCACTTAATACACTTGTACACTGCATTTTAATATGTAATTCTTACCATATTTTACACCATGCTAATAATGTAATGTAATAAAACAGACAATAAAGAAGACTGATTTCTCTAATTTCTCTTCTGTTATGTGTTACTTTCAGGTTACACACGGGAAATTCACAGGCTTTTGTAGGTGTCATGTTAATAATTTCCTCTTTGATTGGTAAGTGCTGGACAAATACTTCAAAGGAGACATCCGACTGGTTGTTTGAACTGCCTTTATTAAAAGATACAGGATACTAGACTTGACACCAATATTTGAAGATGCAGCACTTGATTGTTACAGGCTCGAGGCATTAGACACAGACAGAATTTTCCAGCTATCTGTGCCTTTAAAAATATCCCTGTAAATACTGTATCTGCAGTATCTGGCAACCATTGACATCTGGATATTGCGTCAGTATCTTTTCTTTTTTTAATCACATTAAATTTTACAATAAAGTTGTAAAAAAGGAAGAGAGAATCTTGTTAAACCATGCAACACCCAACAAGCCAACATTTACAGTTAGTCTTAGATCACAACGATTTCAAATGGTATTTCAATGTTCAATATGCTCAGCAACAATGACAATATCATATCCAAAGACTTAACACAATAATGATATTTTTATTTTTTAAGGGGAATTAATTCATCCCCTGTTATACTTCTCTGACAGTACTCCATTGTCTTCCAGCTACCATCTTAAAATGTTTCATTAAAATGTTCAAAACTGATTTTTATTCACATCTTGTGTCCCTGGTATACGAGAGAAAGGTTTAGAAAGGGCTAATTTTGTTTATTTTTACTGAGTGAATAGTATCAAACCCTAAAGGACATACATGCATCTCTTTCTACAATATACACAGTTCAGTTACAGTCTTTAATTGGTCTGCTCTTTCAAAAAGCTCCACAAAGACTTGAGAAAACTGGTGCTTTGAAAGCAAACACAGCTTCAAAAAATAAAAAAAGTTTGATAAAGTCCAAGATCTTATGCATGTAGTGCACATTGGGAGAAGAGTAGAATCTGAATTTTAACAAAACTGTAGTTGATTATGTATACTGATGTAAAAAACAACATGTTTGATTTGTGTCTTTGACTGAAATAAAAAGGTCATGGGGAAAAAACAAAAATGATTACAAAAAATATTAATATCATGATATGAAAGGAAGAGATAATCACTCAATAAACTAATCAATCAGTACCCTATAGCATGGAATAAACAGATATGCTGTAAATAAAGAATTACATAAAGAAAATACATGAGCTTACCAACATGTAAAGTTACATTCCTGCCTCCCAAAAACTTATTTTCTCTTCCTTTTATAATCTAAACCGGGTTTTTTCAAAGTCTGACACTATGGGCTCCACCTCAGACAAACTGAGACAGCTGGATTTTTCTGTGGGGGATAATCATGCTCTAAGTTTTGGAGCTACAGCTACTACAACTACAGGAGAGTCTTTTTTCCTACGATTTGTAAGTGGCTCTATGGACATTTATTTGCGATGGACATCTTTGGGAAGTGTGTGTCACACTGGATCTAAAAATACGTGTATCACATCTGTGTGTTTACATTTGACTAAGTTATGACTCAGAGAAGGAGCGCAATTTTTCGATGCAAATTGCGGCAGTCGGGTGCTAAGGGTTTTAAAGTCCCTGAAATGCCTCCATGAGCTGTGTGTCGCAGCCTCTGCTGCAGCTCCACTTGATCCGAACTACGAGAACCAACTTCCCATTGTTTTTAGAACACCACCTCACATAATATCTTTCCCCTGTGTGTCTCCCTCTACGACCCCACCTCAGCTCTCTTTTACTGGTAAACCTTTTCGTTAAATGTTCCTGCTGAGCATCATGATGCCCCCCACATTCATATAGATCATCTCTTCTTTCTGGGAAAGTCTGTTTGACAGATACTGAAGGTTTGTAAGTGTACTGCACACAGTTCAGGGCATCTTGTTTCCGTAAACTGAACAATGTCGCAGTTTATCATGACTCTACAATATTAATAATAATATAGGAATCTTACAAACTACTGAAAACAGCTACAACAGCAGCTTCTGCAGCTCGCTGATGCGTGTGTTTCACTTTAGCTGTAACAAGTCATTCTAGGACTTTGCCATATTGTATTTCCCTTTGTACCTCAAGTGACTTCCTTTAAATGCCTGCTTTTCAGACCATCCACTGCTGCTGTATGAAGGTATGGATACATGACAGGATGAGGAAGAAGGAGGGGAGGGGGGGGAGTAAGTAAAAGGAAAGGGAAACTCCATCATGTGGATAACTTAGGATGGATGGTATATATTTGTAGATATAATGCAGACATAAAAGGCTGGAGGGATGGGGGGGGGGGGTTCTCTCCTCTAAAAGTCCCAGTTGCTCTCAGGTTTCAAGAGACCTGCATTAAACAGGCAGGGAATGAAATGTAGAAGAGGAAAGGAAAGAGAGCCTCTTTGTTTTGGCCAGTGCAAAGGCTGCTCTCACAAGACAACGTGGAGGTGGGTTAAAGAGGGGAAAGAAGAGAGGGAGGTGAAGAATAGGCGTGAAAGAAGGGAAGAGAGTAGCGTCATCCCTCTCTCTCTCTCTACCTCTATTCATTCCAGTCCTTCTTGATGTCAAGGTTCCACTCCCAGGCCAAGTAGATGTTCTTGTCGTCGTCGATGAAGTGGGACTTGATCTGATAGCAGCCGCGTGACATCATGCCTTTGGGTGCCTCGTCACTCGGGCTTAGAAACTCATGCTCCTCCGCCCTTGGACCGTAGCTTCCCACCATGTACGACACCTTGTCCACTGCAGGAAGATACCAAATTGACACTTAGTAACCTGGGGCCGTATTCATCCATTTGCGTGTTGATATTGTGATACTTTTCTGATGAGTTTACCGGATAATCTTGCAATGGCCTTGGAATCAGCTTTATTTATTTAATTCAGCTGGTGATTATATATTTTACTCTTAAAGTAAAGCCCACTTGATGAACAGCCTAATTATAACAAATGGCTGAGATGTTCTGAGTTAATCAGCATTTTTTCAGTTTTCCCTTTTTTTTTATCACAGTAGTGCAAAGTAGCAGAAACAGTCATCGTCAGTGTTATTGCTGTTTATATTTGGATTGTTTCAAAAAGGCTCATTGCCCACAGCAGCTTCACTGGCTATGAGGAGGTCTCAGTGACTTAGGCGTCCTCTGGGCCGCCTCCTGCCTTTGTAAATTAGTGTCAACTCAAAGTAAGGTAAGTAAGTCTCAAAGATAGGACTGACACACGGATGTTTGGTGAAAATGGCCCCAGGGCTTGTATTTATCAAAGTAATAAAAGGGTAATTTGGGACTTCAGTGACACATATAAATATAAATCAATTTCTGTTACTGATACTTGCAAAACACTAAAAATAAAAGCCGTTCATCCAATATCTAACGACTTAAAATGCTCTTAAAGTTAAGAGACCTCAAGAGTATATAGTTTGTTCAGAGTAGATCCTCTATGACTGTGCTACACAGACAAGGTGGGAACATGCCTTGTGACCCATGTTTTGAAATGATTGCCCAAAAATATGTTTGGTCATGATGAGTAATATGTTTGACGATGCATTATCTAATAAAAGAATAGGGTAATTTTTCTGTTGTTAATTTCACATAATCTCTTATGAAGATATTTAGGATTTAACACAAACAAGCTGACCTTTTAAAACTAAAATTAGATTTGTTCTTGTAGGAGAAAAACACATTCCCCAATAAAATGTAATGATGTTTGAACAATGGGGCAGATGTAGGGTTAAGTCCTCTGATTGGCTATTTCTGCTCTGACCACATGCGATTCATCATGTGATCGCTTCAGAGAGACTCATAAAGGCTCCTCCTAAACCTCTCTGTGACTAGGAGTGAGCTGCTTGATTAACTTGTCTTAATATTCACAATCAGCAAAGAAATTTTGTACTGCCAATTTGGCTCTTTAGAGGACGGCTAATTGGAATACATATAAGTTTGATAAATACAGGCACAGATTTCATAAGATACGTTCAGGTTAATTTACACTTTCTTGTTGAAAAGTCATGTTCCTTGGAAAAATAAGATCCAGAAGCTAAATGTGACACACCTGCAGAATAAATGGCATATTTTAGGTATAAATGGGGAAACTGTAGGTCATGAAACACTCTCTGCAGGTCAAACAGTAAATGACACAGCTGTATAAATGTCTTCTCATCAGAATAAGGGTAGTCTTGCATTTAGCCTTTACAAAGTAAATTACATTTGGCATATGATGGGTGAATTTACCTCTTATTCCTTTCCTGTAGGTCACATGATGGTACCTCAAGCCGGCAACGATTTCTCTTTTCACCTGCAGACACACTTAGTTTCATCAAATCTTGGCATGGATTTTTCTCTGGGTTACAAATTCACACATTACAGACGATTTGCACTTTCCAGTTCACATGAATGCATGAGTTCAGGAAAGTTTGGGTTTTTGTTGGTGGGAGGAAAGTGGAGCATGCAGGGTGAATCCACACAGACACATTTAGAAGACGCAAACTCCACATAGAAAGAGACAGTATCAACCCTAATTATACATTCAATAACTTTATGTGAATTATCCAGACTAAATTAACAGCGCCGATTTTTCATTCGTTTATTGTTTACACATAACACATGTTGAGAAAAGACGGCCAAGTTTAGGAAAACATTGTATCAATCCATGACACACATAGATTAGTGAGTTTACGTGTTCTAGATGAACCCTGCTGAACAACATGAGGGTTAAGATGAGAGCAGTGAAGCCGTTTGTCCAGCAGGTGTCCTCACAGCAGAGCAGTGTGTCCCTCTCTGAGCCATTAGGTCATGCTCAGCACATCTCCCTTTCCCTTCAGGGCCGAGTCCCACAAGGACTGCCTCCAGTCTACTCACATGCACTAACACAAACACTCACAGCCATACAGTCTCTTCATTTCAAGAAAAATCTATATACTATACAGGGAACTTGCTGCAACTTACTAACTTTTTTATTTATGCCTAATTACTGTAAAAAAAAATTTAATCTTGTTTATGATCAAATTGTCCTTTTTTTTTGCAGTATTCACTCAGATGTTAGCGTCCTGTCCAGTACAGGAATATTTCCCACAATCTTAATCAACCTCAAAGCATTCGAGGAGGTTGTAGATGATGCGGTACTCAGCCTGTTCCTGAGTGTGTTGAAGTAGCTTCACTGAATTTTAGAGATATAAACAACTGGTTCCTAGGGATAACGCTAAACCTCTAAACTATTAAAAATCAGCCACTGGTGATATATCTTGCATTCCTGGGTCGATATTGTTGTTTGTTGGTGCATTTTTCTTATTCCAGTGGCTAATTGGGCAAATTTAGAAAATATTTAATAATCCTTAATGTTATCATTGTTGCATAAACATCCTTTCTAGCCTCTGGGCACACTCCTTATCTCATGTATATCTGCTGTGAATTTCCTTTCAAAAATATGCCATTCTCCATCGTCTGTGTTTGTTTATGGTGGTGTGTTTACATGAGTGTTGAGTGGTTTATTTGTGACAGAGAGAGGAAGGAAGGGGATGATGATGGAGATGTGAGAAAATGATGATGGGGAGAGAGATGAAGCAAGAGAAAGACATAAAAAGGGTAATGCTAGGCTGGGGACAGTGGCGTGAGAGGATAGTGGAAAATTTTGAAAGTGTTGTGAGTTTTGGGATTGAATTGCAGCTATCACAGATTTTTGTTATCACACCAGAAGATAGAGTTGTGCCATAAAGCTGCACCGGGAGGCATATAGGGCAGTTATGTGGTGAGTCATTTGGGCAAAAAAGAAAAAGCACTCAGGGCAGCAGGCAGAGAAGTGGTGGTGGTACCAGTCCTGCCCTCGCTATCCTTCTGCAAACAGCTGTGCTGGGTTTTTGACTTACAGTGGGAACCAACAAAACAAGACAGCGTCCCTACAGAGTCTACAGCCAGGCTAGCGGCCCTGTGAAGCTGTGCTTGAGCTAAATGCTAACAAGTCATCGTTTAGTGTGTTAGCATGCTAACATTTGCTAATAAGCACTTAACACAAACTACAACTGAGGAAAATGGGAATGTCATTAGTTTTGAGGGTATTTGGTTATAAACCAAAGTAACATTTTGAGCTGATGGTGTCTGCCAGATGAAAGGTCTGTGGATCATCAAAATTATTCCAATTCATCCTGAGAGGACCACATTTCATGGCAATCCATCCAATAGTTGTAAAACAATTTCACTAAAAGCCACAAATGTCAACCTCATCGTGGTGGTTAACGAAAAGTCAGGGGATAACCAAGGTCATTATTGTGCCAATCCATCAAGTAGCTGGTGAGATATTTAACAAGATAAGTGAAAACTTTGACCTGCTGGTGGCTCTACAGGAAAAGTCAGGGGATTATTAAAGTCTTTAGAGCTCCTCCTCTTGGCACCATGTATGTCTATGTAAAACTTGGCAATGGCAATGCAGGCAATAGCTCTTAGATATTTCAGTAAAGACAATCATGTCAACCTGCTGGTGGCACTAAAAGTAAAATTCAGGGGATTACAAACGTCAGCAGGCTTCATCCTCTGGGGACCATGAATGTTTTCCTCTCGCTAGTAGATGTTAGTGGACTAACTAACAGATACCTGGCAACTGTCGCCAATCAATTAAATTTAAAAGTAACGACTTTTTAATATTAGAAATGTAAAAAATAATCGTTTGTCAGACTTGAGAAACAAACTTACTGACATTAAATGATGAGTTGCTTCTCTAGCATTGATCTTAACTGGCACGATAAAACGATATGATAACGAATATGATAATGGTCTTGTTTGTTATTGTGGTTTGACTGTATAGTAAATGGAGGCTTACTCAGCAGATTCTCTCTCCCCTTCTATCTCTATATCACTTACAGTAAATACGTGATCATCTGTTTGTTCATTTCATTTCATCCATACACATACACACAGTAATCCTTCCATGCTATAATGCAAAATGAATTCTCTCCATCCTTAACATAGCTCTATGGCTGCATCTCTCCATCTTACCTTAAAGTGTATCTTTAGTCTGTATTTCACTCCTTCCTGTAAGGAGAAGCTCTTCTCCTTCAGAGCGCTCAGGTCTCCTGCGCACACACAAAAACAAAACAACAATAAAACATCACTCATGGTCAACATGACACGTATTACATACATCATGCACCATGACTCACTATGCAATCACACTGCTGATGATTTACACATACGGAGAAACACGGCTTTCAGTGGTAGGCGTAATAGTTCACAATTAAAATAAGTACCAATAAAAATTTTCATCCTCAAATATTGTGTGTATTTGAAAAGGTGTATTTCTATTTTTATTTGACTTTTCTTTTTTTTTTTTTTGGCAGTTTGTAGTTTTGTTTCTCTTGTTTTCCTCCAAACTTTTATTTATTGACTATTTTATTTATTGAATCTCCATATAAATACAAGATAACAAACAACACGCCAAGATTTATTATTATTATTTCATTTCATGTTTTTAAATAGACATAAAACTGAACAGATAAAAGAAAAAAAATGACGGAGAATGTCAGAAAGAAACAAAAAGAAAAAATACACACAAAAAAAAGGAAATTGGTGCCAAATGAGAAATAAAGTCACATGGCTACATGGGAAATATGACACAAATAGATCATGTACATTAACATGTAATAGTTTTCCCAACAGCAGACAACAGAAATCATTTATGAAAATTGTTAGTTAGGTTTTATACAGTATCAGTTGGAAAATGAAATACAGCATGTTTGCTTAGTGGTGTACGATATCATAAATGTGGCTAAAATGATTTAAATATACACGTAAACCAGGGATTTGGAGTGTTTTCCTCTCATGTTTTCAGCTAAATAAGACGAATGGATGTCATACTTGAAGGTGTGATGGCTTCACTACAACTCTGACACACATACTGGTGATTTAGTGTTATTGGTGAGACCAGAATGGCTTCTTTGTACAATAAAATTGTCTTTGCAGTGCTGTGGAGTTGAATGGGTTCATATCGAGAGGAAAAAGCATCCTGGGCAATTGTAAAAGCACATAGCAATCAGAAATGCATCCACCGCCTAATCACTTTATATCTCAATTTAAACCCAACCATCAGTCCTGAGTGCTTCCTAATGGACAGAGAGAAACAGACGAGGGAGGAGATGAAGGAGAGATAGAGGAAACGGGGTGAAAAAAAACAGACAGCAGTGATGTGAGGAGGAAGAGAGGGAGAGAGGAAGAAGACAGACCGGAAAAGAAAGACAGTGACCGACAGATAAGATACGCACTCACACAGTGCAGGCAGTACACTGCACACAAAAAACGTGTTTGGTGTTAGAGGTTTGATTCCCACTGGTGTTCCCCATATTAAATATATATGTGCTTGTGGCACATTTAGGTGCTTCACATAAAAGCCTCCAACAAACAGCATATTCCTTTTGCTGTATGAAAATCTCTTAACCCTGCTTATGTAGACTGTCATGCTTTAATTGAAATTCTACATGTCTCCTTGTAATTTGGAGCTTTATACCACCGCATGAAAGGCTTTAAATTCCCCATTAGATAAAATCAAAAATGTATGTCATCGAGCTAATAAAGCTGTTCCTCAGTAGCTGACATTTGGAGATTTTTCACTGCTCCATCTGTGTCTATGTCTTATTTCATTCGATCTATCTCCCTCTACAACCTCTCCCTTCTCCTCTCTCCGATTCCTCTCCTCGTCTTTTTTTCTCCTGTCTCAGGAGACAGAGAGGAGAGAAAAGATGCCGGCCTCCCCGGGGAGCGTCTGACAGAGAAAATAGGTCAGTGTGGAGAGCTGTCTACCTGTTCTCCTCAGACACACACACACACACACACATGGGTATGTACTCATGCAAGTACGCACGCAAGGATGCATATGCACAGGCACATCCACACACTGATTTTCCATCTGAACCTTGTGTTTGGGAAATATTGTACTGGAGCCAGAAAAGCCTGAAATATTAGAAAATAAATTAACTGAAAAATCCCCCTTACACCATGTTAATTTACTTTCTAAACCTATCCAATAAGACATAACACAAAAAGACAAATATTTTGTTTTCTTTGCTCCATTAAAAAATCATATTTCTTGTGGTAGTGGCATCATGGAGCTACCAGCAGACATGCATTTAAAACCTGCAACTTTATACGTGTGATAAAAAGTGTCACCACCAGAGTCAAGTAAATTCAGTTTTTATTTGGGCTGCACATAAGGATGTCTCAGCACAGCAGACCTGACTTTAAAGGGGACAAAATAAAATAAGATAATAGAAATAATAGGCATAATACGATTGATGGGATAGGTTTAGGTTAGGGTTTAAAAAAAACTAATTTATACTATAGAGATATCACATGAGCTTTGTACTATGGGGAAAACTTCTACCTCGCTGCATTAATCTGACAGCTACAGTTACTGGTGAATTTCAGAATAAAATTATCAGTGAAAATACATGATCAGTTTATATAATATGATGCAACATTGTTGATTTAACTACCCAACAGAATAGTGGTCAGTAGTAGCTTCACCTTGATCAGCGACAACATAACACCACAAAGAATCTACTGTCATGGAAGCAGCTCTGTGAGGCTGTACCTTGGCAAAGCGATGCTATGAGCTAAATGCTAACATCAGCATGCTAACATGCTGATGTCTAGCAGGTATAATGTTTATCACGTTAGTTTAGCGTTTTATAACATTTAATAATGAGCACTAAACATTAAGTAGAGCAGAGGCTGATGGGAATATGTATAAAATAGTTTTAGGTAATAAAATATTTGACAAACTGACACTATGACCTGATGGTAAAAGTCTTTAGGATTCATCCTCTGGGGACCATGGAGTTTTGTATCAAATTTCCTTTATATCCATATAAAAGTTATTAAGATATTTTTGTCAGGATTAAAGTGGTGGATGGCCGTCTGACAGCTGGACAGACTGACACAACCACGCCACTAGTTAAAAACGCTGCCTACATATAAATATATCAGTCGTAACAACCCAATATTATAAAACATATAATAACTGCACACTCTAAACAGGACCATTCTGTATAATGAGGATTTTAACTCTGATAGATCAGTACACGTTTAATCATAATCCTTCTGTTATTTTATGTAAACAACTTTGAATGCAGGGTTTTTACTTGTAATGGAGTATTTTACATTGTGATATTTGTACTTTCAGTTTCATAAATGATCTGAATACTTCACCAGCATTCATCAGACTATGGTAGTCAACAGTATCAGACAGAGCAGTCTGATGATAAGTTTGATTTCATGTCAGATGAGAAGCTGTTAAGAACCTACATTGCTGCAGTTTCTGTGGAGCGATCAGACATTAACCCAAAGTGAAAAAGTTAATAAGACTTTTGCAAATGAGCAATAGGTTTATAGGAGATGACCCTCATTAAGTCCAGCTGTGAGAGGGAGATTAGAAACTGGCCTGTAGTCAAAATATTCATCCTCTTTCTCTTCTGCTTTTTGCACATGGAGGGTTTCATCCTGCGCTGCTCAAATATCAGAGGTGACAGAGGAAATCCAGTCTATCATCATTTCTTTTGAATTAATCTTAACACATTTTTTATTCACCCCCTGCACACTCTGGAAAGACCCCTCCCATTATTATGTGAATTTCACAAATGAAACATCCTTACAGTGACCACATATTACTGACATAACTCTAGACACACAACACAGAACAAACAAATCACACGGTGAGGAAAAGATCAGTGACTGAGATAGAGAGGCTGCTCGGTGCGAGTGTGTGTGAGCGAGTTAATGTGTCGCAGCATGTAGCGTGCTCAGCAAAACAACCCTGGGAACATGAAAGTTTAACAAAGCCAGTGCTTGCATTTAGGGCACCAGAGCACTGAAAAGTCATAGTGCTTTGTGTAGTGGGGTTTGGCAGCAGGCAGCACAGTACAGCTTGTGACACACCATATATAATTCTCCTAAGTCTTGATGATATGATATATGATATACCAGTGTTGTGTTAAACTTTAAAGCATAGAAATATGGTTGTGTGGTGTGTTATTAACTGAGGGATAGATTTTAAAAATGGATATTGTGTCATTTCAGAACTGAAATAGAACAGAAGTCCTGTTATTAAAACTCATACTATTGTGGTGGAATTGCCTCACAAATAATGGTTTACAGCACATGTTTTGTGGTAAAATGTAACAATCCTCTTGAAATTTGATGTGTAACATATACTTTAATCTGAAATAGGTCACAGTTCTGTGCTTCCAGTATATGTTTTTTGCCTGAGTGGCCACATTGGGCAGTGAATTTCTATCTCTGGTCGTCGTCTTATTGTTGTATCCACTGAGACACAGAAGTACAAGTTATTTTTGTGCTGAATGATGAAAAGCATTTTTCATTTTGCAGTGCATAAACATTCGGGCCATTGATCAAGACACAAGCAGCAGTAAGAGCTGAAATAACTGTAGGTTCTTGTGGAGGATTAATCTGAAAGCAAAGTGATAGTCTAATAGCAGTGGGCCTGCACTCTCATAACATTAAAGAGGTGCTGATAAGAAGGTAGGGATGTAATGAAGGACATCTAAAGCAGAAATTAAGTCATATATTCAAAATGAGGAAGAGAAAGTATCCCATAAATTGACTGAATGAATCTCATAATTTTAATATTCCATTTGATCAATTCAATGATTCCAACCCTTTCAAGCTCTGTCAGTGGATAATTTTTGGTGAATCATCCCTACAGAGAGAGCATTATCTAGCCTGCGTGCTAAAGGCAAACATGCATAAAGATGTCTTTCCTTCATATTCCTGCTTACATGCTACAGGGCATAGCATGATTAATGAGTGAAGGTTCCCCCTTCAACATAATGTGCAAATTTCTTATTTAGAGTATTGTTTCAGTGGCTGTTTACAGAAAACAACAAGGTGCACTGAAGATGTTGTGTAGTGCCACAAAAGGCCTGACAGCAAAAGAGAGTTGTGAGTTAAACTGCAGCAGAAAAGTCAAATTTCAGACTGGTTGTGCTCTGACCATCATTTATATTGGCCATGATTAAAATGTGCACACCAAAATAATTGCCTAGATTTGGGAGGCGAGAAGGCACATGATCAGATGTCAGGTTGTAAACAAACTTCCCAGCTGTATATGACAATAATTCCTAATATAGCAAAAAACATGACCTGGGCTAAGGCTGTACAATTCAACAAATTAAAAATCAATCACTTAATTTTAGTTTTAGCTTCAGTTTTAGTTAGCAGTGGTGACAGTGTTGGCTACAGGTCTGATAGTTCCATGAAACTCCACAAAAAAGGATTGAAACATCCCCTGCATCACTGTTGAAACAATCACACTTTTCATTTCTAGATGTATGAATAAATAAATTAATTAATTAAAAAAAAAATTAAAGATCTATGTAATGACATTTAGAACATTTTAATTCCCTGCTTCTCAAGATTTTCAAGACTTTTCCTGCAGATAAACTATTCAACCTGTTAACAAGTTCTCGGATCTCTGTAACTAACCGTGAATGAACGATTGCTCAAACTACAAAAAATAAGACTGAAGACGTAATAAACTGGAATTATCCTTTGACCTAAAGGTTTTGGGATAGATTCTTATTTATCAACAAAGCTGCATGATCAGTCATGGGAGGCCCTGAATGTGTTTACTGACACCTCATTAAGTAAATATATGTGCAAATGCGTGCTGGTATAAAATGCCTCCGAAGAAAAAGAAAACAATTTACATATAAACTGTAACTAGATCACGGATGCTCTCAGCAGTTGTACTGGCTACTACCACCTTTCCTCAGACTCAGAGGTTCGATGTACTGCAGGGAGTTCACAACAGATACTGTATGTACTGCGAAGTTAAAGTTGAGACATGGACCCAAACAACCTCACTGAAATTAAAGGTCTCTGATAGGACAACCAGTCCAGCGTGCAGTATGAGTTAGCATCTCCTTTCTCTTCTTCCCTTACACCCTGAGTGTTGAGCAATTACCTCTACTATGGTGGAATGTATCTCACCCTGTGTTTAGCCACCCCTTCTTCTCCCTCTCTAACATCAACACACAAACACACACACACACACACACACACACACACACACACACACACACACACACACACACACACACACACACACACACACACACACACACACAGCAGTAAATGCCCATCATCAATTAAGGTACCATGCTGCATTGGTAACAGCATATAGTATATAATGAGCTCTCTAATGCATTCAGCCACCGATGGAAAGTCCATTTCACATCCAGTCTGGTGCCGGCTCGGCTATCTGACTGTAACATGATATACCAGCAGGACCGATTATTACACTGTTGCTTACTCTATAGATTTATGATGGGAGATGCTTTTCTCTCACGCAGCATAAAGCAATTTCTCCTTTTTCTACAACACAAACACACACATGCACGTTCATCCTAATTAAACCAAATTAATTCAATAATTATTTGAACTCCTTCCAGGGATAATACCTAAAAGTTTTTCAGTTTTTTCAACAATTGGATGGACACACAATTTTTGTGGCACAATAGAAAACAGTGCTACAGTGAAATCAAGTCTAAAACAGTGTCCAGTGTCAAAGAGCATTTCCTGTATTGGGATGAAGGCTCTGTCTGCTAAGGAAGGAGGAAGAGCAGACACTGTATTGTAGGAAGTCAGACAATACAAAACATCACATTACGCTCCCAAAAGCTTCAACCATCACAATCTAATCATCAGAGGCCTGTTTCACTGAGCGATTTTCAAGCAGCGGTTACATGTAGACTCGTGGCAGCATCATGTTTCACAAATGGTCATTGTTCACAAATTCAGATAAATTTATGAGCCCACCAGGGATCCCCCAAGTATGCAGTTTGTTTTGATTAATAAAACATGTCAAAACTAAGGACAGAAATTATCTCATGTTGCTAACTGCAGCTTGCATGTCGCAAATCTGGCGAATTATTTTTATTACAGTGTTACAACACTGTTACAGAATAACCATTAACAAATGAAATCAAAATTAACTTCACTGAAATGATTTCTGCTCATTAGTGAAGCCTTGCTGAGAGGAAAATAAGACTTTAAGTATAGGTATAAACCTAGTATATGGCTATGGTGCGATTTGTGCTCTTGCAAACACATGGAGGATGTGATCATACACAACAAAACAAAAGGTTAAATGTCATTTTAACATGCCAGAATTAAATAGCTCTTTCAGGACCATGGATAGCGCCACTCGACCAGGCTTGCCAAAACAAATTGACCTATTTATAAACTTCAGTACTATTTAATTGAAAATAATCTCTAAATGCAATAGCACAACATGCTGTCAACATTAACAGAAATAGGCTTGCCACAATATTGTCACAGGAGTGCCAGTGCTGACAGTGAAAGTCCATTTCAGATTGTTCTATAGTTTGAGTGGCCATTGGGAGCACTGAATAACATCATGGTGGGTCAGTCAAAAGATCAGAAACACCAGCAGCCAGAAATGAGACAATACGCTTACTACAGCATGTCAGCACAACAATAAAAGCCCTGTTGAGAAATTAAGGGTTTCTGCACACTGAAACTTTAGAGGGCTTTTAATTTGAAACAGTTACAATAAGTGTCTCTATTAACGCATAATGCAGTAACTTCAACTGTGCAAATGGGAGCGGATCAAAACGAGGCATTGTACTAAAATGTAGATATGACCAATTATACATATCAAACATAGGTATTAAGAAATCAAGCTTCAAGCTCAAATTAAGTCCTGTTACCTCTTGCATTTGATGGAAATAAAGGCCCCGGTCACTATTTGAGGAAATACGGCAGTTGAAAACTGTTGTGAATCTGCTGTAAAGGCCTCCTGATTGACATAATAGAAACAGTTTGCACCAAGCAACAGCCAATAGGAAAAGTTCAACACAAAGCCAACCAACCAATGGTGAAACTTAATCACTCACTCGGTGATGTGGCCGGTGGTCAGTTCAGCTAAAAATCAGCCATCTAAAGGTGGTGATGGCTTCTAAAAACTAAGCTCATATACTATAAAACTAGTTTTCAATGGCAAATATGTTTTAAATGCAGAGTATCTGTAGTCTGTTTACTGCCAAATCAATGTTATTATTGAATGTATATGACAAACATTCATGTTTTTCCTACCGTATGTGCACCAAGCAACTAAAACATGAATAACACTTTATGGTTATCTTTATGAAACTCAAAGTACTTAAGCATCTTTCATTAGACCCTCCCTGCCCGGT
Organism: Seriola aureovittata; assembly: GCF_021018895.1. Classification (NCBI taxonomy): domain Eukaryota; kingdom Metazoa; phylum Chordata; class Actinopteri; order Carangiformes; family Carangidae; genus Seriola; species Seriola aureovittata. The sequence continues at coordinate 18,955,245 of NC_079380.1, read as the reverse complement.
GGACACCAATATTTCTGAAACTCCACACCTGCAGTTAGTAATGCATGCTAACTGTTGAAAAAGTCTCAACCGTAAACTGAGAAGCCTTGATGACATCACTATGACATCAGCAGGGTTATTTTGTCAGACATGACGAAGCTCGTCCAGAGCCACAGAAGATATGCAACCATTTCCACAGACTGAGTATTTCTCCTCATGAAGAGTGAACTGGACGTCAGGTGTATGATCAGTGGAGTGCCCCTTCAAATTCCACAACACAGTCTTTGTGTTAAAAATCTGTAGTGCCTAAGCCCAACGCCAGATCGCTCAAGTGATTTCCCATCTGCCTTTCATTTCCTGCATCTTGTGTAACTGACACCAAATCTGAAAAATGATCTATCTGCTCTGGAAGAACAGTGTCCTCTTCACATTTCATGCAGTTCAGCAGATCTTCCATTACACACTGAAATATGCACATTAAAGGCTGTAAGGTAGTTTCCATCTCTCTGTGTTTGAATCAGAGCAAACTGCATATTACGAAGTCAGCATTGCCTAGCAACCAGGTGACCTTTCTTATTAGTCTAAGCAGTCTGTGATTGGGTCTTTTTGAGTAGGAATGTGTAATTCTGTGTGTGACAACCAGGAAAATCCTCAGACAAGGAAAAATCAAAGCAAACCCTGTATGCACTGAAATCAGAAAGAAACAAACACACACACACACACTAAAAGACAGACAACTGTTGTCCCTTTTATGAGACACGCCCTGGCACACAAGTCAACGACAGGTGTGAACACACACACACACACACACACACACACACACACACACACACACACACACACACACACACACACACACACACACCGATTGATCTTTTCCTCAACTTTGTCCCCTGTAGGTAATGACATAATCTCTTTGCAGCCACCTGATTACCATGCACTGCAGACTCACACATGCACACACATAAACTTACAGACACCTCATTCCCCTTCCCTGCCTGTCGCTCTCGCCTGCACCCAGGGGAAAATGTCAATACTGCCCACTAAGCAAACATTTAGCTGTCTCTCCTCTCTCAAGCATGGACACACCCACTGCAGTCTTTCTGCACATAAACTGCAGCACAGTGGGGTGGGGGATGCCTTGCTCCAGAGCATATCAGTATATGAGAGGGTATGGCAGCACCGTACCACAGGTAATGCTAGCTAAGGGAATGCGAGAGTGGTGAAAAGGAAGTGTTGCGTACCTGTCAGGTCCATGGTCATCGGTCCAGGAGCTTCATCACATAACAGGGTCAGTCTGGTAACCCATACATTAGGGCCAGAGAGGTCTGGAGAAAAACATACAGTATTCACAGATTCACTTATTTTTCATTCACTCATTCTTATATTTGTTTGTTTGATCTTTTTTTTTTTAAAGTAATAGTTCAACATTTAGGAAAATTAGAGTTAGATGAGAAGATCGATATGGATTATGATTAGCTTAGCTTAACAAAAAAAGACTGGAAGCAGCTACCTGGGCACATTATCTAACATGTGACATATAACCTATTCAATCCATACACAAACACAAGACTTGTGGCTTTAGGGGAGGTTGTGTGTTAGAACTATTTTTCTGTCTTTGTAATGATGGTATTAATGATTACGAGATCTGGGGAATAATATAAATGAGAGTCTACAGCCATGCTAGGGGTTTTGTGAATCTGTACTCATGAACATATGTTTAAAAATAACACATCTTAGTTTAATGTGTTAGCATGCTAACATTTGCTAGTTAGCACTAAACACAAACTGCAGCTGAGACTGATGGGAATTAGTTTTACATGTATTTGGTCATAAACCAAAGTATCAGATGGTGCTAGATGAAAAGTCAGATGATCATCATTAATTCATCCTGATGGTCAATAACCTGGTAATCCTGGTGGCTGACACAACTATGTTGGTATTCCTAGAGCCACACTGTTACACTGTTAAATTGGTTACAAAAATATTGAAAGTCAATGATAATAAAACTGAAATGAGACGAGAGAAGTTGCAGTTTTAGCATATAAATGTTAAATATCACAGTCTGTAAACATTTCAGCAACTGTCTTTGACGATAAATCCTCTCCTCTCTGCTTTTCACTGCTTTTCCCACTGTATTCGATGTTACCAAGCTGTAGACGTGGTGGTGTTGAGTTACAGTGTTAAGGGAGTCAGAGCTATTCTACTGATATCAGCTGTCATGGCCGGGCTGCTGGATTAGAGATGCTGAGGCAAGCAGGTCTGTTCCTTTGTGTGTGTGTGTATGTGTGTGTGTGTGTGTGTGTGTGTGTGTGTGTATGTATGTGTGTGTGTGTGTGTTTGATCAGAAGTTGATGACTCCAAGGAACTATGTACCAAGTCGTTATATTGAGTGAATGGTATTATTAAAGCTGCAGTAACACTGGCTACCAGTGTGAATCACCAGCTCTTCTGTCACCTCAGGTAATCAATAACCACACACACACACGCACCTGCTGTCGCTGGTCCCGTCCCCAGCAGGGTCTGCTTGTACTTGACCAGACTCTCGTCATCTTTATCCAGTTCCTGAATCTCCTGCAAAGACTTCAGAGCCGGAGGATTGTAGTTGAGGTTTCTCTCATCCTCTTCCTCCTCAATGGGCAAATCCTTTTTGTCAGCCATCAGACCTTCCAGAGAGAAGGGGGAGAAAACCATTAAATAAATACACTTACATGTCACTCTTACAGTTTTTGGAGCTGTTTTTTTTAGACCAGGGTTTTTTTGTCTTACAGACACACTCCATCGCAGAACTGAATTCACTGTTTCACTGAAACCATCTGTCATGTTCCAAATGTGTTCATTTTAATTTAATTTAAACTGGACTAACACTGTTAATTATACAAAAGCATACACTGTTTGGATAATTGTCACACACAATTGAACTGCCATTGTTTAGGTTGGTTTGGTAAAGTCTTCATTTATATCATCAACACTTCCAAGAGGAAGAAAAGGGATGTTTCAAACATTTATTCAATACTTAACGTAGCTAAGTATTTATCCATCAGGCTAATTTTAGCTTTTTATTTCTATCTTAGCTTACTACTTCAATTGTCTATTCTTACTTATAGGCAACTATAACTGTTTATTCATGCATTTTAGCTCACAATTACTTCTAGTTAGCCAACCCTTTCAGCCATAGCCATAATTTATCTGACTCTTTTAATTGTTTATAGCAATCCTTTTAGTCGACATTTTCAACAGTTTAACCATTATTAAACTACTATCAAACTCTTTCAACTGGTTATCCATTAGATATTGGTAGCTAACAATTACTTTTAGCTCACTGTTTCAGCCATTTGTTCATTATTTTTCGCTTCGTAGGCTAAATAAAAGAAACACCTCCCAAATGTAATACCGTTCGACACCCCTTCGAGCATACATGCTCCAAAATGATCAGTAAGTTGAATCGATAGCTGTTAAAAATGTTTCCAACAAAAAGTGAACATAACCTTAATAAAGGTAGAACCTATTGCAGGATGGTTGAATTAGCCTGCATTAATTTAGCTAGGTGGACCAAATACACTGGAAACTAAAGGAGTATTTTTCAAAATCAAAACATAATTTCTGATACTCCCCCAATCTTTCCACATGCCTATACTGGCAATAGAAGTAACCTTGGTTGGGAGTCACTAAACTAAAATATTTGATTGTAAACCACGGTGCGAGAAAATATGGGCAGTTGGACAAATGAATTGTTGGGACTATAAACTGGAAGGCCTATAATACATATGGATATGAAGTCATCTCAGTTTAAGATTGTTTTTTTTTTAAATATCAAATAACTTTGATATGTATGCCTTATACATATAAAATAACTTTATATATCAAATAACTAAAAATAAAATAATAAATACTGACTTTGGTCTGACAGTAAGGAAAGCAACATTTTCAGCAGAGCTCATCAGCAGTAAATATTTCTGTTATATTTCAGTAACTCAGCCAGCACAGGCGAGATTGCTTACTGTCTGGGATAAGATATATAACTCTATGTAGGCCAGCTCCAGCCATCCGGGATTTGATTTCATCAGGGATTTTGATTCAATACTGAGTTTTTCGATAATGTGATAATATTCGATAATGTGTTCTGCGGGCTGAAATTTCATTTTAGCATCTCTACCTCATCCGCACCTCCAAAGAGTGAATATGCGCAGACTGGAATAGTTGGAATAACTGGAAGGATTAAAACCGTCAAAACCGTAATCAACAGCAGTCACAAGACAAAAAAAAAACAACTCCAACAACAACAGAACAGCAAAAACTTTCAGCTTGTATCACAATAAGGCCGATACATTTATACCAGAAAGAGAAAGTACAGCCCAGGCCTTTATTTCCCAAGATGCACCAACGGCAGGAATTGACAACCATTTATCATTTCCACCTTGAAAATGGTTTCGAAGGTGATCAGATGTTTATATGTGGAATGGAAATCAGCTTGAAAATTTGCTTTACATACTAAGTAACCCATCAGAGTAACCACTCTATCGTGTCAACATTTACTATTGTCATATTGCGGTTGACTTCAGTACGACATAAAAGCAGACATGACGCTTACTGTGATATGGATCATTTTCTATGATAAAACATTACATGGTTACGATCACAAATCCACAGTGCATACCTCAAGACTCCAGAAGACAGACACACACACACACACACACTGTTGTAAATGTCTGTTTACTGTGCTGTAACAGCCTTGTGTAATAGCCTCTGGTTCTGTTTTTACTGTTCATAATGAGACGGCTCAGTGTACATCAGCTCGAAGCTGTGTGTGGAGGTAATTGGATGACACAGAAAATACACAAACACATGAACACACTCAAATCTAGTCACAAACACATCTACCAGGTGCATAAATGCACACAGCCACAGTGTGTTAGGTTGTGAGTGGAAATCAAATGCGTTAATGAGGGATGTGATGACCCAAAGCAAGTCTCAGTACACATATGCACACATGTACCCATGCACACATCTGTGTGTTTATAGCAGCACCCCACCCAGTCAGGGCCAAACACGGCTGCCTTTGCCCATCACCATGGCAACCCTTTCAACTCCCCTTGCACTGACATCACCTTTGCTGTGGACCTGTTTTATGTGACTGAATATACACAGTGGAGCGTTTATTTTCACTTGCAGCAAGAGAGATTCATGGTATACCAGTTTTAATAATCTCTATTCACACACACACACACACACACAACACACACACACACACACACACACACACACACACACACACACACACACAAACACACACACACACACAAACACACACACACACACAAATAACTATAAATCTATATTTAATGGGATGGTATACTTCTTACTGGTTATAATCCCTTGGTTGTAGTTTTCCTGGTGCAGATTGTTTTTATAATATACAGTAAAGTACAGTCTACTACAGTAAAGTAGATTTCAGAGATGAAGCTATAGTTGTCTACTGTCATTAACATAGTGTATAGTTAACAGCGTGGAGCAGTACAGCTAATGATCTTCTAGGGTTGATACATAGATGATTTTATCATAGGTCATCACTTAACAGGTGATAAATGATGTTTTAACATGGAATATTATTACATTTGTGTAGTATTTACAGGTTTATAACTGTGTCTCAGCACTTAATTCACAGAATTCATCCAGAAAAAGAAAATGAGTGTCTGAAAATGCTAGTCTGTATTTAACTATGTCGATAGCATCTTCCCTCATATTTTCTTTCTAACCTTTTTTCCCTATAATTGACACGGGACACTGGGTAGGCACTGACAGGTTAGTTTCCTGACCTCACACTGTCTTCACTGGCTGATGGATAACCACTATCCTTACATAAGTTTCCTTTCTCCAATATTCCCACTGTTGGAAAAAAATGTTGAGAAAGCTGTTTTTACTCAACTCAACAACTTCTTGGATATAATTGAATTTTGTTCAGATTTCAGTCTGGCTTTAGACCACATCACAGCACTGAGATACTATATACTGTACTGCAGTACTGATTTAGGTAAAACATTGGTTCTGGTTCTGCTTGATCTTTCAGTATTTATATACAGTACTTTTGATGATAAAATATTAGATACTAATGCAGACAGGTTAAGTTGTTGCCATTGGTGGCCATGAATCTACGTGGATCACTCGGAGAGATTTGGAGATTTGTGTTTCACCAGTCACAAGAAATAAATAAGCTTTTCCCCATCTCAAATAAATAGAAGGAATTGGAGGTAATGATTGAAGCAAACTCATTCATGCATTTCTTCAGCTTATCGAAAGCAGTTGTACAAATAAGGTTACCTTGCCTTTCTTTGCAGAACAAAGCTGTTTAGTTTTTTTTTTTTTAAGATAAACACAAGAAACTTGTGCTACAGAAAATGGACCAAACTCAGTGAATAGCTCCCTAAGCTTAACATCCTAAGTCCTATGATAACTATTAATTTAGCTATACAGACTAATGAGCAGCGATGACTAACATGTCTTTGGGGTCATCAGGTGGGAACATCCTTTCACCAGTGTTTTGTCAAACAAACAAACTCACCTAAACAGTCAAAGACACACTACAAACCAATTCAAAGCAATACAGACAAGCAATACAGGCCACCTCACCTGGACTAACCACATGGTCTCAAAGAGGCTCACACAGGCCACACCCCGCACTTAAAAACACAAAGAGTCTGTCTATCCTAAGTGCTCCCCCTGCTGGGCCCCCAGCTACCATTACTTCTTCTCATCCAAATCCACTGACTGGATCTTACTGCGTCATCTGACATGTCCTTTACTATTTTCCTCACACTCTGTCTACTTCCTCCTAACTCCCTCACCAAAGAGACAACAGACCTTGCTACAAATCCTCTACATCCTACTTCTACTGGACATATCCTAACTTTCCATCCTCGCTGCTCTGCTTCTGCCCCTAACTCTACATACCTGAGCTTTTTCCTTTCATATGTTTAGCATAAGAACACACGTCCCCCTCACTGCTGCCATTAAGAAAGAGATCTATTACATGTTTTTTAGCAAAATTAAAATTCCAAGTTTATCCTTCATCATTCTGATATTAACAAATAGGCAAAGTTCTTTGAATCTGCATATTATAAATATATTACTGAAAACAGCCGATTAGCTGTCAAGATCTCAGGTGGTGCTGTCTGTGCTCATACATGGAAGAAATTTAAAGTATGAAGAAGTATATAAAGGAAATTTAAGATCAGTCCAGGTGGCTCATTGAAAGTGCATGTTTGAATTAATCTTCAAAACCGTTTCCAAGCAAAGTAGCCAAAGCATAAATGTCTAGTTTGAAATATTACCCCGGAGATCTATTGCCGATTTCCCTCTCTCTCTCTTACACACACAAACATTAAACTCTGTAGTATGTCAGATATGGATGGTACATGACTTCATAAATGATTCACCCTTCGCTATTTACATATCAAACTCTGTAGTCCACCCCCACATGACGTGCACACGCACACATGTACACACACTGCAGCGTAAACGTGTTTCTGCGGCCATTAAAACCGGTTTCCTCTCTGACATCTGAGAGCTCCTCTTTGATCTCCAGACTGCTGACCTGTCACAGTAACTGCATCAATTAACATTTATTTTAAAAGGCAGGGTTCGTTCCACAGAGAGGCAGCAGCTTGTACAACTGTACATTTAAATATGGATTTCTTTTGTTGTAGTTGTAGTGACAAGCCCTACAAAATTTCTCCTTTGTTCCCACCAGGTTAAATTACTTGAGGTAATGACTCTGTTAACGACCCTGCAATTAATCTGATCTGAATTATCTTTCTATTCGTGAAAAAAAGTTAAAAATCAAAGTTTTGCAATTAACAACAGTCATCTAATTGTAATATTTGTTACTATGGAAGATTTTCAACTCCCTTTGCTGCTGGCCGAAACATGAAAAAACATGCAGGGCTAAAACCCTCCATATTGTGTGAATCTGCCATTGGAAACAAGCTAACACTAGCAGTAAGCCAGCCGTGTGTGTGTCTGTTCATGTGCATGTGTTGACATGTGTGTGTGTGGTCTTTCAACTGCTTCAGCCCCCATCTACGATGTGATATTAACTGGTGCATTTTCTTTGATGAAAACCGCATCACTAACCCAGTAGCTTCTCAGACCTCCTGCATCATAACACACATGGCTACTATGAAATATGGAGACTAAGTGTAAATCAGCAACACAGAAATTTTATTCATTTATTTACCTTTTGAAATTTTACACTAAAAGAAAACTGAGAAGGTGCATGTGCCAAAAGAGAGATGCTGCTGGGAAAAAAAAGGGGCCAAACAAAACAACAAAACACTTGTCACCTCTAAAAAAGGACTTGCTGTGCCACTGCGTGAGTATTTATTATTAATGTGGATCTGTAGGCCCCTCACAATGCTATGTAAGTGCTAAAACCTAATAGTGAAGTAACTTGAGATTCATTTATCTTCATTGTTTTTACTTTAAATTCATAATGATTAATCTTCTTGAGACAACTTTATATTTACCACAGAGTGATTGTTTTTATCTGCATCAGACTTTTGCCTGTCAACTGCTGATCCTATCTTCAAAATCAAACTACATTTTCCAAAAAAAAAAAAAAAGAAAAAAGATTGCGGCTTTTGCACTAAGACAGAGGACCCACTTGCTGAATGTAAGCATGTATGTAGACCCACAAGACACAGTCTCAGTGTTCATCTGCTGATATTTACAGCTAAACCAACATGCTTAGTGAAAATCAACACAACAGTCTGTTTGGCAGGGGAGAAGTCGCTTCAGGGGAAGACGGATAAGAAGGATGCGAAGAGGACTGCTCACATGAGACCTCAAAAACACACACACATACACACACAGAACATGTTCTTTTAATAGTTCCTTGGTGACAACTGCCTTTCACAAATGTCGATCTGAATGCGACGTGTTGCTTGCCAACACTTGCAAAAATAATGTTAAAAAAAAACATTAAAAAAAACAAAAATTTTAAGCTCATTGGGGGCTGACTTTTCATGTGCAGAAAGCTAATTAGACTCTCACATCTGTCGGGTAAATATAAAGTTACAGCTGTCATGTCCAGCTCTGCATCTATTTGGTTATGTCTTGTCACTGTATACACTTACACTGTTTTATTTTGATGTCACTAACTCGCCCTCTCGCTTCAGAATCACTTCCTGCCCTTGAATGTTTTCCTGCCACAGTGATTGTCTGCGCTTTGTGTGTAACCACAGTTCAGTCTTCTGACCTCGCCTCAGCCTTCTCCCTCTAGATCAGTCTGCCTTGTATGTATTGCTGTCCTGTCCTGACAGTTGTTAAGTAGAGTGATTATGATTTGTGGAAGCCTTCGCCTGAGTTAAGATTTTGAGTCCTTACCTTGTGGTGTTCAGTGCATGACAACAGCCAACAGCGGGTTAGCTTAGCATTAAGACAGGGGGAAGAAGCTAGCTTGGCTCTGTCCATAGGTTAAAAACACACCTATCAGTGCCTCTAAAGCTCAGCAATGAACACCTATAGCTTGTTTACTTAATTCATACAAAAACATAAATTTGCCTTTTTACGTGGGGTTATCTGTCAAACTATTTCTTGATAGTCTCTAATTGTTACCTGGCAACTACTCAGAGCCAAGAAATGGTCCCAAAAGTTTATGTTTTTACAGTAAGAAATGATTGGTTGGTTGGATTTTGTTATCTTCTGACAGCTACAGGCTATAGCTGCTTACCCTTTTCCAGCCTTTGTGCTGAGAGAAGCAAAGCAGTTGCTCGTTGTAGCCTGATATTGAACAGACAAATGTTAGAGTGGTATCAATCTTCTCATTTTATCCTCCACCAAAAAAAGAATAATCATATTTCCCAAATGCAAACGATTCCTTTAAGGGAATGTTTAAACGTGCAATTTTTGTGTTCATCTGAACGATGAAGATTGTTTAAAATAACGTGTCATAAAGGGGTCATTGTCTCGCAAATTTAAAAATAAAATGTTTAATTTCATTGGGACTTTAAGTAATCAAAGGGAAACTGCTTTCCTTTGGCCTCAACAATCTTCCTTTGTTTTCATAATCACTTCCTGCCTCCTCTTTCCTTAACCCAGATAACTGTTCACTGTGTCAGGAAAACACCTTTTTCTCACTGTCTGTGTGTTTGCAAGCGTGTGTGATATAAGCTTTGATTTGCTGTTTTTTTTATAGTCCTCTGAGGCCCACTGTCACTGCTCTGTTCTAATCCTATAACAAGACCTCTGGGACACTGAAACACACACATACAGTATATACAAAAAGACATACACAGTGGGAGATAAAAAGAAATCTTTCAGGCCTCTGAAAAGCCAATAACAGCTTTTGCAATGAAGGAAAAGGTAGTAAAGTCGAAGTGATCAACGTAACAGCATTACATAGGCCATGCGAGCAGGGTATGCTTCCATCTCCAAGGGTGCTGTCGTGCGTTGCCTTTTCTGCCACAACACAACCGAATTGTTCTGCGACCTGCACGATTTCTGTGCAGCGCTGCAGACAACACTGGAGACGCTCATAACACTTCATCATGCTAACCAGCCAGTTGCGGAAACCTCACTCCCCACGTTTCCTTGTTAATGAAAGGCTTAGATGATAAACAAATGATACCAGCTGCTGAGAACGGTGATATCACCATGCTCATGACTGACACTGCAGCCTCTGATTATACAGTATTTAGCATACTGAACTCTGCAGACCCGACACACACACCTTTCAATATGCTTTGACTATAATGTTACAGTTGTCAGTAGTGATTAGGGAGCGATACAGCTGCTCAACTGCCACGTGTTTCGCAGTTTTTAAAACTGCATTATCCATATACTGTCATATATGCTGCTAAACCAAAATGAACTCCATGATGTTGATTGAAATCTTTACATTCTTTTACTGCAGTCATCATTAAGATTATCATGTGACACTAAACCATGCTATCATAGTTCAACTAGGAAAATTTCAATACGGAACCATTATCATAAGAGTGTCTGATACCTGGCATAATAAAAGGCCAGCACTGGTATGAGACTTAAACAGTATTTGAGCCTGACTGTGCTTATTTTTTTCCAAATCATGTCCAGTCAATTAAATTTACCACGGGTGAACTCTAATCAAGGAGCAGAAACATCTCAAAGATGATCAGGAGATATAGGAGACTCTTGAGTTAAATTTCAAGTGCCATAACAACATAAGAAAATGTGGAAAAATGCTAATGCTAGTTAAAGTTTACAAACCTTACACAGATCATTATTATACTACGTTTTAGCTGATCAAAAAGAAGCACTGTAAAGGTTTCATTACTAAGTAAAACACTGTACCTCACCAGAATTAAATGGAAATTGCGTCATCTTGTAGTTACAACTTGTGGAGACAGCGACTGCTGTTCAGCAACATTTAAAACATCATGTTACCACGGCACAGCCCTGGTTTTAGATTGTTTACCATACACACTTTCCTATTAAAGAGCCGCTTAACACCCCATTTTAGCTTGAACCCCCCTCCCTTAATAAATTCATAAAATTCATCTGAACACACACACACACACACACACACACACACACACACACACACACACACACACACACACACACACAGTAATACATCCTCAGCTGCTCTGTCAGCCTGGTTGAGAGAGCAGGTTGTCTAATTGACTGACTTGATTGGTCTCGTATGTGTCTGCTCACCCAGACAACCTCATTTATCACTACGGTGACAGAAAAAAAGGAGGAGGGATGAGATGATGTGAGAAGCAGATACAGTACGGTTTCTTAAACACTCTCATCTCACAAAGTGACGTAGAGAGGTTATGTTATTCAATCTGACAGTGGGACAAAGCGAAGAAGGGACACAGGAAGGTAAAAAGTGAAGGAGGGTAAGAAGGAGGCAGGTAGGCAATCAGGGAGGGAACGGCCGTCAATTCAGCCTCAAAAAATGAGAAAGAAAGTAGAAAGAAAAAGAAAGATGGGGATGACTGTGCAAGAAAATGTAGAGAAAACCAAAGACCATCTTGCGATGGGATCGCACCAGCCACAACGTCTACCAACATGTTGACATTCAAAACCCCAAGTACTCAGTAGATATTACTACATTATTACATGAGTACTCTCGGGTCGGACCACACCCATCTTTGATCTCAGCTACACACCTGTATAGTTTCTGTCCACAGACAGACTGTGGTAGTTCCCACTACAGTAGGTGTCTCGAGGACAACACTGACCACACACACACACACACACACACACACACACACACACACGCACGCACACACACACACACACACATGCACACACACACCCACACACACACACACACACAGGCTGAAAACAATACCAGGCCTGCTGTCGCAGCTAGTAATGAGGATAGAGAGATTGTAGAAAAGAGGAGGAAAGAAAAGAGCAAGATTTCAATTAGCCTATTTCAACGCGTGCTGCTCGCTGCCTGTGCTGGTGTTTGCTGATTGACAGCTCGTGAAGAGTGTTCTGCCACATGGGCCTCACCCACTCACCCACTCTCTCTCTACCACACACACAGACACACACACACAGACACACACAGACACACACACACAGACACACACACACACACACACACCCACACACACATTTTGCACATTGATTTTCATACATTGATTAATGAGAACTAATGGAATGAAACCAAGAGCATAGGTGCTTCTGACACTGCGCACACACACACACAGACAGACACACACACACACACACACACACACACACGCACACACACACACACATGCACACACACACCCACACACACACACACACACAGGCTGAAAACAATACCAGGCCTGCTGTCGCAGCTAGTAATGAGGATAGAGAGATTGTAGAAAAGAGGAGGAAAGAAAAGAGCAAGATTTCAATTAGCCTATTTCAACGCGTGCTGCTCGCTGCCTGTGCTGGTGTTTGTTGATTGACAGCTCGTGAAGAGTGTTCTGCCACATGGGCCTCACCCACTCACCCACTCTCTCTCTACCACACACACAGACACACACACACAGACACACACAGACACACACACACAGACACACACACACACACACACACACCCACACACACATTTTGCACATTGATTTTCATACATTGATTAATGAGAACTAATGGAATGAAACCAAGAGCATAGGTGCTTCTGACACTGCGCACACACACACACAGACAGACACACACACACACACACACACACACACACACACACACACACACACACACACACACACACACACACACACACACTTATCCTGGGCTGCTCTCCTTTCTTTCCCAGTAACAGCTGCTGACAGAACATCTCGATCTCAACCACCAACATTTCCCTTTGTTTCCTGTCTTTTGTTTACCCCCTCTACCTCTTTTTCTCTCCTCCTTTCCTGCTGCCTCTTCTATTTCCCATCTTCCACCTACTCTCTTCTTCTTCTTCTTCCTTCCTTCCTATCAATTTATCTCATCTCTTATCTCTCTCTTCCTCCACCTCCTCCTCTCCTGATATCTTCCAGTTCACCTCCTCTCACTGCTCTTCTTTTCCTCCTCAGCCTCCCACTTCCTCCAGACCTCTTTACCTCTGTTTCTACCCCTCCATCCCCCTCACTTTGTCATTTTGCTCGCTACTCTTGCCATTTATCTTCCACTCAGTCACCTCCCACGCTCCTATCAAAATCTCCTCCTCCTCGTTTTCAAAATTCAATCCTAGCCAAGTGTTTTTGACAAGATTTGATGTGTCATATCCACAAAAAACTGCTCAGAAATTGCACAGTTCCATAAAATTTTAAGCAGTTTTTGGAAAACAATGAAATAATGCAAATATAGCAATGATATTGGTTTCTGCAGTGACATTATTGGTGTGATTGGCTAATGACTAAATGCTTCAAAGTGACTTTGAGTTTCTAATGTGTCTCAGAAACAGATTTCTCCAGTGAGAAAAACATCAATCGTGGTTGTGTGGATTAATGGTGCTCAAAAACAAATAAATTCTACAAAATGAGGGTTCAGTGGCTTCACGCCAACAGAACAGTGTCCCCAGTTTAAAACAAGAAGTACAGTTGAACTTTAGGGAGCTGGGACTGAGTAGTAAATCTTCAGCATAAACAGACTGAAAGCAGCGACACAAAGATCTACGTTTCACGACGCCTTAGAGCCCAACTGGAGCAGGTGATCAATTCAAATGGCTGTTTGAAATTCATAGAGTTAATGGAATAGATTATTCGTGGCTTTCTTAAATCTTAAATCACATTTCACGTCCACTTTCAAGACCTTCACTTGGAGAGGATCTCTCATTTTCCTCTGTTTATTCTCTCGTAATTGTCACTGTGGTTTTACTGCCTCTTTTCTCCCTCTCTCTGTTTCTGTGTCTCTTGTCAAATTACTTCACTCGTCTTCTGATTTTCTTTTTTGCGTCGCTCTCCCTTCCTCTTTTCCTTTTTTCCCTTTATCTCTCAAAACACACATTCTTATACACACACCCGTGTGAGGGGAAACCCCAGGACTGTTCCACCATCTGTAACTGTTCAGCAATACTGCAGTGTAGTGAACACACACACACACACACACACACACACACACACACACACACACACACACACACACACACACACAGAAAGCTGACTGTATAGTGCTGCTGCAAATACAATAGCAAAAATACTGTTGGAAGTAACAGCAGACGTTGGTGACATCATTTGACTCCTGCATACGCCTTGTCATCCACACACACACACACACACACACACACGTACACACACAGGCACACACACACACACACACACACACACACCTGCTCCCTACTGTCAACATTTCTCACCAACACACACCCTTCTGCATGTTTGTGTTTGTGTTTATATGTGAGCAGAAACATAATTACAAAAGCTAGCTAGCAACACACACGCACAAGGGCACATAGACACACACACACACACACACACACACACACACACACAGAGATAGTGTAGCATGTGATCAATACCTATTGATCTGCCACCTTTGGCTTGTCTTGGCAGTGCTTCATGTTAGACATAAAAATGTCCACACCCACCAGGATTGAGACATATGGCACACACATGCACAAGGGCACATAGACACACACACACACACACACACAAAGATTCAAGCACAAACACTCCTATAAGCTCACACACAATATTAAAATTTTATATCTATATTATGAATGCCTTGAAACAAAACACAATAAAACAGACGTTGCATGCAAGGAATAAAAACTTGGATCACTGTGGTTATACTAATTCACTAAAACATGCAATCACACACACACACACACACACACACACACACACACACACACACACACACACACACACACACACACACACTCCTCCATTGCCTCACCTCTGTAGCACATAGTTAGCCACAGCAGCTCCAGCACCTGACCCCCAAACTCACACACGTCCAATCCCAGCATGGTGCCTCTCCGTGCGGCTGCACTCTGTGCGACGGCTGGCAGAAGGAGAACCAGAGAACCGGGGAACCTCCACAGGTAGCAACAAAGTAGCAGAACAGGGCTGAATGAAACACAAGAGCATCCACAAAAGTGTTGGATTGGAAAGAACGGGGGTCAGGCGAGCATCTCCACCCCGGAGGAAAATACCAAAAATGTAGTTGGAGGGGTAGAGGGGGGAAGAGGACTGGTGTGAGAGAGACAGAGGCGGAGAGGCAGGGAGGGTATCCTTGGGTGTGGGTGTGGATGAGATGGTGATGTGTGTGAGCTAGAGAGAGAGAGAGAGAGAGAGAGAGAGAGAGAGAGAGAGGATGGTGGGAGGGAGTGAGGTAGGGTGAGGAAGAGGCAGCAGACACCAGTAGCAGCCGGCTTTCTGCACTTCTTCTTCGTCTCTTTTTGTGAAGTACAGCTCAGCGATAAAGAAGGGAGAAATCTAAAGGCTAAAATGCTAACTGTCAGCTGTTTTTTTCGCATGCGGCGGGGATGCTGGAAGCTAACGGTGGCGGGCAGACGCTGGTTTAGCCGGTAGAGCTGCAGCGTGTGTGTGTGTGTGTGTGTGTGTGTGTGTGTGTGTGTGTGTGTGTGTGTGTGTGTGGGACTCAGACGCTGGCTATCGATTCGCAGACGAGCAGTGAACCCCTCCCCTGCACCCCCCCCCTTTGCATCCCCCCACCCCTCCTCCTCGTGTCATCAACCCAGAGACTGCAATGAGCTCATCCTTTACCTCCCTCCCTCCCTCTTTCTCTCTCTCTCTCTTCCCCTCCCTCATTCACTCTTCCTTGCCTCCCCTCCTCTCTTTCTCCACACCTCATTCCTTCTCATGCATCTCCCCCTCTAACTCTTTCATGCTTTTATTTCCCTCTTCATTTTTCATCACTTTCATGAATTCTCATGTGGTGTCCACTCTCTCCCTCCACCTATTCATCACTGTGTCACGCCATCTCTCTGTGTCTGTATTTATCTTATTTCCCCCCTCCCACCTCTTCGTCTTCATCCTCTTCTTTATTTCCCTGTGTCTTTTAGTGACCACACCCTGTCAGCAGTATGCTTCAATCATGACTCTGACTCTCTTCTTTTTTCCTCTCAGTCTTTTTTCCACTATCATTTGTCTTTTTCTTCCCTGGTCTTCTCTTTTTCTCTCTTCTGTTTTTGCTTTCCTCTGATATCCCTGGTGCAATGAGAGAGGCTGTAGTACTGTAGAATACAAAAGGGGCTGCTTCTCCCACTTGACAATCAGACTCACTCCCTTTCACACGTCTGCACGCACACAAATGCACACAAACACACACACACACACACACACACACACACACACACACACACACACACACACACACACACACACAACACACACACACACACACACACACACACACACACACACACACACACACACATACCTTGTTAATCTGTCATTCAGAGCAAGTCCAGCTGTCATGTCGCATGTTATTGGAGACAACTTCTCTCTCTGTCTCTCACACCGTGTCAGACGCTAACCACCCAAATATATAGTTTATAATTTCAAAAACATGAGGAAATCAGAATATAGTTTGCTGGGAGTCAATTTAGCCAAAATTTAGCCACAACTGGGATTTGAACAAAAGTCTACTAATGAACCCTTTATAATTACCCTCCCAAAAATGTGCTTGCAGTATTCCAGCGAAAGTATAACATGACCTCCCATAAACTGACCCAGATTTGTTTTGTCACATTACAATTCATGTTTAAACCCAAGACACAGACAGACACAGTGCAGGTTTTTATTAGTGAAATGGGCCAGTTTGATAAATGAGGGATGTCGGCTTGTGTGGTGGGAAGAAAATGAAAATGAGAGAGGAGGGAAGTGAGAGCAGAGATAAAAAAGACTGAGGAGAAACAGAGCTGCGGCTGTGTCTGGATACAAACTTAGTTTGGTGGTAGATTTTCTAGACTTTCTTGCCAGCAAAGAAACTGTGCGTTTACAGGTTTGAGCTTGAGTCAATACTGGCCTTTCATTGAATAATAGATATCAGTTATGCTGGTCGTTTACATGTTTTAGTTTTAGTTTTTAGTGATAATTAACACGTAAAATCAATAACATGTCATTTCTTTAATAGAAATGGAGGAAAATTTTATGAATATTGGCACAAAGTATCAGCTATTTACAGCTTTGCTCCTAAAGGACTCTAGTATTGTGTTTCAACATTACATTCTGTGTCTTTTTTGGAATAAACTGTAACACCCATGCCATCCTTATTGACCATGGTTATTATTAGCCTAGTCATTCAAGCATCTACTGGGTGTATTTTACTAGGGAGCATAAGGATATAATATTTAGAGGATTTAATTTGCACACTTCCAATATGTGTGCTTGAGAAACTAACACCCCATCACATTTTGCAAAACCTGGGACATTCCGAGCTGCCTACAACAATAGTCTTAGCTTATTTTGTCTTAACCGAGTTTTGCAAAAAATCAAAGCATCGAACACATAAATAATAACTTGACTGATTCAGCAGCCGAACACACTCAACACTTTTCTACAACGGAAATGAAGCATTGTGGTTGCACTTGTATCAAATTAGACAAAAACTATAATTAATATGATCTTGATCAGACAGTAAACAAAAACAGTCATACCCCAATAACCATACACCTACGCTGTTGTCTCACTTCGAGTACTTGCTATGTTGAGTGCAATCACACTGACAAGAATGGCTACATGCAGTGCACTACAGGTAGCTGGATGGTGCACCCAAAACTTGTAAATACGGCAACCGCGGAAGGAGTTCAAGTCGTTGGTGCCCACGGCAGCATAATTTCCATGTTGCATGACATGGGGGGCACACACATACTTGAGGCCTTTCCAGTACTAGGTCTTGTATGTAGCTGACGCCCTTTTAACTTGGCACCTTTAGCCACATGAATTAGTCTCAAACAAAGAAACACAATCTCTCTCTACCCCACATTGGCATCCAGTGGTCATCCTTTGAGTCTGCCATCTTGCTTGCAGTCTCCCTTGTTTAGGCCATGTGGTCCCAGCCACCATTTTGAATCAGCCATTTCCACAGACAAAGGTTGTATTTATCAAATTAAGTATTCCTCAGAGACCCAAATTGATAGTACATTTTGAGACCGAATCAGTATTGGCTGTCCTTCCCTCAGTAGGGTGGTGCCCTGAAGATAACTTTGATATTAGAAGTTTAGACCCTCTGTACTGTACTCTCGGTTAATCTGCGACTCATAGGTGTGAATGTGAGCATGACTGGTTGCTAGTATCTACATCAGCCCTGTGATAGACTGGCGACCTATCCAGGGTGTACCCTGCCTTCTCCCTGTGTCTGCTGGGATTGGCTCCAGCCTCCTCACAACCCTAAAAGGATAAATGTTAAACGGCTAATGAATGAATTAAAGGTTCACACCCCAATTTACTGGGGTAATAATACGCTGATTCAGTTACAGATCATAGATATCGCGTTGGCCGATGAGAATAGGCACCAGACGTGAGAGTTTATCTTTGGCTTTAGTCGGCGTATTGTAGCTGTATATCTCTATCCCTATCTTGATAATAAGTCAGGTTGGGAATAGCAGTTTGAAGGAGACGGTCTGGCGATGCAGTGCGGCTTTGATGGCATTATACTACGTTCTTTTCCGTGACACAGTTCCTGAATAATACTGGAACATCAAGAACTTTGGGGACTTGAAGGTTAGCTCTTTGCTCTTAATATAATAATATCTAAGTATAGTATATTTTGGGTCTTCTATGAAATTATATGCAGTATCTAATAATTAAACCATAATTTAGGTATATGGCGTCTAATTACGGTATGCATTGTTTTTTTTACCTTTTAATACAGAAAATATTAATGTTAGTTTTTGTCAAATTGACACAAAGTAGGGCTAGTTACATCTTATTAGGGTACCATATAATAATGGGCAACCAACATTGTTTGGAAGTTTGTCCCAACACTGTTGCAGAAGTTCCTAAAAACATGTTGCTCTTGTAGGTTGCTCTGGTTCTTTCAGTTCGTACCAAACCAGCTCCATGAGGTTTAAGTCTGGAGACAGTGCTGCTTTTCATAATTTGAAGCTACTATCTAGTTCTTGTCTTTGAATGTTTAGAGTCCATATCTTGCTGTAGGATGAACCCCTGGCCAACCAGTCTGTCTTCCTTTGTTACCTGCCTTTTTCTCACCATGCTGATAGCAAAATAAAGTAGGCTACAGTACTACTTTCTGCAGGACAGTATTGTCCTAATAATGCATCAGAGGTTGTAGTAACACCATTTGTCCCAACATTGCCTTTGTACAAACAGAGAGTATGTAAATCATCACCTGTAGAAATCGTTTGAATTAACTTTCAAGGCTTCATTGTCTAACATTGCTGCAGGAAAGCTGTAAATTAACCAAATTCTTTATGCCTGTGAAAGGCCTGTTTTCCATGAAATTGACCTTCGTTTTTTAATTGCCTAAACCTTGGGCAGTCCACTCAACATTGTATTATTTAACATTACTCACTGGACTTGAACTGCTTACATTTCAATAAAAAGCTGAAAATTTAAAGGCAGAGCTCAAGCAAGGGTCCAAAGCCAAGAATAGTCCCCACAGACAGAAACTGAATCTATTTGTGAGCCCAGATCGTGAATGAAATCTGAATCGAAATTTCAGCCAAAAAAATTTCAGGCCCAGTCATTAATATGAAGAACAGCTTCATGTGTCATGCAGTATCCCCTTGCCTTCCTATTTTTATTAGTAAATAAAAACATACTGTTTGTATTACAAGTACTCATAATTTGTTCCAGTGTTATCAACAATTTCAACTATCAACGATAACTGCACATATAAACAATAAATTATAAGGAACATGGGGAACCCAACAACATGATTAACTGGACAGGGGCGAAGAGGTGAAATGCTGCCCCCTATGGAGGTGGATCAAGTAGCACGATCTTACACATTATACCTTTAAAGCCTGGATAACAACAATGACTGATACCCTCCCACTGGAAAGAATCCAAAACATCCTTAAACACACAGACCAGGGGATTAAAACCGGTAAAAAAAACAAAAATCTAAAAAAATCTGTGATTTGCAAACGCGCTTCAGCGGACACAGGGCAGGACGTCTCCAGTGACTGGGAGCTGAGCTGCCGAACCTTTGCCTGGCTTTTTTTCTCTGACAACTTAAGATCCAGACGTCTGATGACTAAAATCCTTCATCTGGTTAAAATATATAGTTGAAAATGCTCAAGGTGTAAAAAGTGTATGTGACTTAAAACTAGATAAAAGTCGATTTTGAGGTATTCTACTCGGCCTTTTTCTGTGCGTATTGCTGTGGTTGCTTTTCTTTGTTGTAGGTGTTGCTATTTATTTGCATTCGGTGATGTGTATAATTGTGTTTATGCTTCACAATAAAAATATTAGAAACGAGATAGGCACATTAGTTGAGTTGAGTGACTTTGCAAAATCATACAAACCGTTTGAATTCAGGATACATGCAACATGTTAAAGTTACTTCAAGTCTAGTTTTATGTTTTTATCATTTGTTAATGCAGGTGTCAACAACAATCCATACCTTGCAATCCAAAATGTCGAAGTTAAGGGCAGCCTTTCTAATTTTAGAGGGAAATGGAAAACAGAAGAAGCATGTTTCACAACAGTAGGCTATATGTATTAAAGAATACGTCATTTGTTTCTCTGAATAAGACCACATAGTGCTGAGGTGGTTCCCTCTATAAAGAAATCCCCGCAAACTGGCAAAAATCTTAAGCCTCGATGTATAAATCTATCATTTTAAAATGGTTAACGACAATAAAACCTGATTTAAAATCATTGCCTTGCCCTACCAATCACCCCTGTCAGTGTCAGCAGTGGGTCTTTCTCTTCTTCTTTGTCTTTGTCCTAAAGCAAGCAGTGCTATAAACCCATTATATTCATATTGCTTTATGGAAATATAAATCAGCAGCAGTGGTTCCCGGTGGGGTGAGTGGCATCTATAAAATGTGTGCTTGAACAAGGCGGTCATAAAGAGTGTCTCAGCATAAGGAGCCCCCAGGGTTTAGCCATGTAAAGCTACATTTTTTTCCACAGACAGAAAAAACCTGATAAAATGATCAGCGGGCAAAGGCCAAGGACCATAGCTCAACCCTCAACTGAACCAGTCCGTCACCCATCTGTTCAGGTAGATGCAGAGCTACTACTTACAAAACTAGAATTAGATTGAATAGAATTTTGTGAGGTCAACACACCCTTGACCTTTGAACTTTAGCCTACAAAATCTAATCAGTTCATCCTTGAGCCTTAGTGAATGTTTGTTTGAGTCTCTACAGCTACAACTCTCGAATTATCACGTTATATGTCACGTGTTTAATTCGCACAGAAACAGAAACAAAAACAAAAACGTCTGTAAAAGCAAGTTGTGGTTTTATCAAGATATAAACCCTTTAACATGTTTCAGGTCTTTATACTAAGCTAACTTCCTGCTGGCAGTAGGGCTGCTGCGATTAGTCGCCGTAATCGACGACGTCGACGATGAATCGTTTCTCATACATACATTGATTTATTTGTGGCGGTCAGTCACTATTAACCGCCATATATTTATTCCCTATTTGTCTTTTATGGTCAAACTGATTCTCTGTCCTCGAGCCTGCTCTCTGGGAGAGGCGGGGCTGCAGGTAAACAGCGCGCACGCACGCACGCACACGGAGCAAACGGCACGGCAGAGGCTGCGCGAGACAGAACCAGGTGAAGACAACTGAAGATTACTGGAGTGGACGACAACTATCACTGAACTTTACCTTACTGTAAGTGCAATAAAACGTAAAAGGCCAATAAGAACTTTATTAAAATACCTGCAACAAACAGCAACAAACAGAAAAGAGATATTTTCATCTGTTTCTCCCACGGACTCCCGGTGTCCTTTACACCGCAACATCGCGCTGACGAAAGCTGTCTGTATGTGAGTCTCACTGATTATCTTAGTTTACCACAAATCCTAAAACGTGGCAGATTGTTGTAAACTGAGAAACCAGAACAATCAATTCAAATCCTGTTCTGAATTTACTCTTTTTAAAAACAACAACAACAACAACAACAACAACAACAACAACAAAAACCAACAACAGTAATCTTCTGAGCTGGATCACAAGGTGTATGGATAAGATAAAGATAAGATCAGCTTGTTAGTTTCTGACTTGAGCACATTACTGTTCAAATCCCTTCTTATTTTGTGGCGCACAGTGAGATCAGTCACAAACGTGAAGGATTACTTCATGTGTAAGTGTTGTTTATTCATTAGTAGACAGAGCTTTTTAATATCTTTGGTCTTTGTAACTGATGCTTACTCTGATAAAGTCGTAAAGTTGTTGCTGCTTGAGTATTTACACTGAATAAGTGTTTGAGAAAATGTTTAACCCCTGAATCTGGGGTTATTGCTCATGCCAGAGTGTCATTTAGATTTTCTGGAGGAAAATTAACTGTTTAGATTAATCGACTACTGGATAAAATAGTCGATAGATTAATCGTTAGAAAAATAGTTGTTAGTGGCAGCCCTAGCTGACAGTAGCTTGATATTTATCATATTCGTATAATGCTGTGACAGTGGGAAATTGACAAGTTTGTACTGATAATGTAAGTGTGACAGAAAGTAGTTTAGCAAATGCAGGGACCCACTTAAAGCTCCTATTGTCAAACTACTGAAAAGTACATTACATCTTCTCTGGAAAAATAAGGTTATACCAGAACTTTCTCTGGAAGTGAAAACTGGCTCTCTCACTCTTTCCAAAACCACAGTCACGTTATTTAAAAGAAAAGCTCTTCTATCATCTCGATAAGGCATATGGGTGCTGTTGATGATTGAGGAAAAACAATTATCATACAGTCCCACACCTCAAATTAAATACATGCACTCATATCACATGGATTTGCAAATGTAATCTGCATTGATTTGGCAAGTTATTCTATTAAGCTGCGGGGACATGAGCCTGGTAATTGCTTTCTCTCTCTTAAACACACACACACACACACACACACACACACACACACACACACACACACACACACACACGGACACACACAGACACAGTATGTAAGCTATACACTTGGGGTGCATGTATAAGCAGTGTCTAAATGGTTTCCCGACAGCTTACTGGGTGGGGAGCATTTATCGCTGCTTAGTGTGGAAAGAATACCCGACTCGTGTGGAGACCATTCATCCATAACTGCCTGATTCAGTCAGACTGAGAGTGACTGAATAACCCAGACACTAATTCTCTGAGGAGATGAATAATAATTCAATGTGTTAAAGGTAGTCGCTGGGCAACGATGAATGAATGAATACAAAAGGTGTTCGTCAAGTGATGACTGAATAAAATCAGGGGTGGTAATCAAGTTTGTTTGGGGATGAAGGAATGACTAAGCTGCTTGTTTTGTCAGGTGATGAGTGAAAGTATTTGACTCAATTTATCAAAGGAAAGGGAAGGTAGCATTAGCAATAATTAACTGTGCAATATATCACGATAAAGTGCACATGCTGTAGCTACACACAGTGATTCCCGCGTAATACAAATGCAGTATTGTTTGTTACATAGTTTGTTCTTAGTCCTACTCGTTTGGTGTGTTAGAAGACTAATATACTGAATTAACATGTTGCAGGAGTGCAACCAATGATTATTTGAAGTACTGTTTATTTATATTAATTTGGAACCCTTTAATCCATATAGTGTCTTAAAATGCTCATCACAACATCCAAAAGCTTAAAATGTTTTACCTTTTCAGATGAGGCTGGGAACTCTTCACCGAGGTTGTACTAGCAGCAGAAGTCTCATCTTGCAGCTCATTATTCACACTGACCAGTGACTTTTATACCTTGAAAGTTGACTTCAGGCCCTCCCTCTTTGTCCTCAGATCATGCTTCCAGTTTGTCTTCTTTGCTGCAAAACACGGAAATGATTCTTTATTTTGGTTCATTGTGTTCACCCAATTAGAAGCAAAGCAAGTCTCTCAGCCAAAACCCGCAGATGTTTAGTTATGGTAACCTCTTATACATAAGCTCTATTCTCTCTAAACATCCTCTGTTTGCAAGAATCTGTTGTTCAGAGGACGTTGAGACCAATATTTAGCCTACTCTCACGAGGCTGGGCTTTCCCTCAAAGGCCAGGAGTTTGGAATGGGAATTTGGGGTAATGAAGACAAGCCAATATTCCATCTTTCTCAGGGCACTTGATGTTGAAGTTTGGGAGGTGATTGTACAAGACAGAGGTAAAATACCCCAGTCATCATGTTATGCACCAGCTGGACCATCTAATACTTTAGAGTTTAAAGACTCCTACACAAAATACACACAATGCACTCATTGTTCATTTTCAGGACCTGTCATTGTTATAGTTCCAGTTATGCTGTAATATTAGCTCCTTTCTTACCCCTTGTTACTACTGGAGCATATTCCCACAAGAATTTACATTCCATCATAACCCACAAAAAATTTGAAAAGCGTTGTAGGATATTTTGAACTGTAAAATTACAGCGTGAGGCTGAGACACAGCCCATATTTTCTTATCTTTTCTTTCTGTGTGGAGTCCCACTCATGGTCGAGGAGGGTCTCTTTAACAGGAAGGGTATAAATACACCGACAAGCTCTGGGACGCCCTCACCTTTCCCCAACGGAAACGGAAAATTCATTGTTACACAAAAATATTTCAGAGAGGATATTGTAATTTATTAAAACATTATCTAAAAGATGATCTTATACACACTATTAACAAAGATGTAGACGAGTGGGCAATGGTGTGGCACTCTTTACATTCAGCTAGAGGAGGGTAAAATATTAACGGAATAAATAAAAACTCACTCCCATGCTTCTTTGGCCACATTTCTTTTCAGTTGAACATTTTTTCGTTTGCCATTCTTAATATGATTAGATCCTTGTTTTTTCCACAGTTCCTCAAATGATCAAGTCAAATAAAAACTGGAATTACAGCCTCAAGGTTGTATCCCTCCGCCAACCAGCCAAGTTTCAGGAAATATGGTCACAATCACCCCTTCCTGAGTTACAGCATTGAATAATGGCCAGAAGTGTTTTTGCAGAACATTATGATGTCACAGTGGAAATGGCCTTTAACCGTTTGGAAATAAAATGTAATCAGTTCATTTTATCTTACAGACATTCGATTTAAATTGTGTCATAATTAGTGAATGAATTTGTGAGTTATGGCCACAAAAGTGTTTTGTGAGGTCACAGTGTGACACAAGTAATGAAATTTCCTCTGGGTGTTCCTGATATGTCGCATTCACAAGAACGTGAGATCACCGTGACCTTGAACTTTGACCTTTGCCCACCAAAATCTTAATATGTTCAGTTCATCCTTGAGTCCTAGTGAATGTTTGTGCCAAATTGAAATATTTTGTCCACAAGAATAGGACTGACAGATGGACGGACAGACGGACAACCCATAAACAATATGCCTCTGGCCCTGGTTGAGGCATTAAAATATAAGACACAGGAAATTTTATTATGAAATAACTTTTCCTCTGGACACATAAGGAGTAGAAATCTAAATACATGAATTATGATAGTCACTGTTATTTGTGTTGACTCACGGTCCGGGGGTCTGCTTGACAACAGTTCGGTCACAGGAGAGGCAGTGAAATCTGTCCACGAGCTGTCTGCAACAGAAAGACACACAAAGAAACGTCACTATATTAAGTTCTTCATTTTCACAGTATGAAACAACCATGTGCAGGTGTGAGGTGAATACAGCAGGGCTGACTACTGATATTGAAAAACTTAACTGTTGATTAATGAGCGTGACTTCAACACTTACTTTCTGATACCAGCAGCATCGTCGTTCTCTGCAGCTCCCTGAGACTGCAGCTTCTCATGAATATTCTTCTTGCAGTCTTCCAGCTGCTTCTTCACAGAGTCCAACTCGATCCTGACCAGCTGTGGTGAGATCACAAGTCAAATACCACGTGGTTAATCAGATCAACCTTTCAAAAGCAGTACGAGTCAAACCCTTGCATCTGTTACTGGGACGATAAAATCAAAACATGAGTAAATGGCTGACAGTGTTAATGCTTGAACAGCTGATCTCTCCGTACCTTACACTCGCGCCTGAATTCAATAATATGAAGCAATAATTAAGAGGAGAGGAAAGAAGGAAAAACTTATTTCTGGTGCACACAGTTCAGATACTTTCTCAGATTTTCCTCTTTCTGTCTTTTGTCTAAATGAGACGCACTTGTTGTTCAATGATTTGTGACTTATGAAGTTAAAAGCATCGAACACAAAGTATGTATGGATACATCCATGCAGGTGCATCCCAGCCAGGTTCATCACTTTTTTGTTTCCCCTGGAAACACTTCCATTGTCGTCTGTGCTACTTGCAACACATTTCTATATTTGGTTGTGTTGTGTGTATTTGCAGCACATGTGACGTCAAATTGATAAAGATCTTTTCTGAATATGTTTGTGTTTTGTCTATTAGTATGTGGTTTCTTAGGCTGCAGTGCGTTGATCTCTAAGGGCCACCGAAGAAGAGAGGGACAAAGAAAAGAGCAACATGAAACATGCAGTAAGTTTTTTTCTTTACCTCTATGTGGTTCTGTTTCTGTGTGTTGTCCTCGTGCAGACACCTGGTTGTTTCATGTAGTTTTTCACACTCGGCTTGAAGCTGCAGGATCACCTTCTGCACATCGTTCACCAGCTCCACGCTCTGAGAAACACACACATGTGCATGTTTGGGTCTGACCAGATCAACAACCCCTGAATTCACAAACTCAAAAAAAGCAAAAGCAAAAAGTAAAGACATGCTAATGACCGATCCACCGGTTTCTGTTCATTAAATAGATTCTTGTGTTTTGTGAGACTGACAATTATTTATTAAGAATAATTCCTGGTAATATAATCAATCAGTTGATATGACCTGGACCCATGTATGGATTACTGAACAGTGAAGTGACTGATTTCTGGTCTGAAAGTCACAGAGCTCAGTTAAAAGACAAACAAAGCTATTTTCTGTTTAATTTTTCTGCCATAGTTTTGGTTTCTCTGTGTGAATGTGTCTTTTCCCTCCTAAATTTTAAAGACCCAACTGCAGCATTTAATATCGTACTCTGGTTGGTTGTTTTGTAGATGTGGGGCGTAGCAGCATTCAGTCACATGGTGAGAACTTGCTGACGCTGTCTTTAGTCACCAAACCTAAGAATCAGCCATCGTCTGCTGTGTCTCACTGTCTGATGTAGAATCACAGTTTTTTGTGACCGAAGAGCAGATTTGAGCACATTTCTCTGGAATGTCAATGTTCGCCTCAAGCAGCCCTGAATCACACAGTGTAAAGGCCTAAATGCTGAAGAGTCTTTGTAGTTTCAGCTGAACGTATGAACGCACTTTTGTAGACAAAGGGTGAACATTAAAACTATACTCAGAGAGGAGCAGGGCTGAGGTCTGAACCGCTGTAATCAACTACTGAACAGTCATGAAGCCTGTCATGAGCAGGCTGGATTACTACATTTCCCTCTTCATGGGAAGTCTACAAACAGCTTTTGGATCTCACCTTGTGGTTTTCTCCCTCATTGAGCAGAGCTGACTGCATGACGTCCCAGGTCACACACCAACTCAGCTCCTCCGGGTCTGGATACTTCTGATATGTGTCCATTAGAGATCCCTGTCACCGTGAGAAACACACGAGGTGACAAGAATGAATTGTAGGAAAACTGCACCAAGAAATAATTTCAGTGTGAACGGTACAGAGTGAAGCTGACGTTCCTCCCACACACACACACACACACACACACTCACCACTGCTTCCTCCAGGGCGTCCACACGGTGGCAGCACGTCTCCACTGCAGTGATTGTCTCTGCCTCAGCACCGACCGCCTACACACAGGAGATCTGTTTCAATATTCAAAACCCTCTTATTTGGTTGTCATGCTTGATTTGAAAATCATGACAACTAAATACATAATAATGTGTCTTTTTTTAGATTTACATGATCATGTGAAATGCAGGAAAAATAATTCACAACTTTAGGGGATTTTGTTTGTTTTTACTTCTGTGTTCACAACTTTTTGGACTTCTGTCTATTCTTAAAGGAATGACCATCCATATCTGCATGTTAAAGCATTTGTGGATTAAAAAACAGTGGCAACAGCAGCATTTTAAATAATTGCACCCAGGGCTGAAAAGAGTAGTTGATTAATCAATTAGTCTATTGGCAGGAAATTAATCTGCAACTATTTGATAATCAATTCATTGTTTCAGTCATTTTTCAAGCTGAACTGGTTCCAGTTCTCAGATGTTTTGACTGTAAATTCAGTGTCTTTGGGATTCAAACTGTTGGTTGGACGGTGATTCAGAGTAGAACCGATTTTATCGGCCGATATTGGCCTGTCAAAGATATATCGGTATCAGCGCATATATTCTCTGATATGTGCTGATATCAATACTTTTATTAAGAAACAACAATTCAGTGGAAATGCTCTGGTCAAGTCAAGCTATATAGGCAGCATTTCATGTATGTATGTATGTTGTTCTTATGTTTTTTATTTATAGTTATTTATTTTCATAGTTGTTTTATTTAATTCCCAGTGAAGTTTACCATTTCAGTGCACTGATGTCAATGTCACTGATGTCTTGCTTTCATTATATCTTTTTCATAAGTGTTTAAGTGTTTATATATATATATATATATATATACACAGAGAGAACTGAGAGAATACAGGCTGTGTTTCAGGGTGCACCTCCACTTTAGCCTCATCCATGTTGCAATAACTGCGTGGTGGACAGGGCTTTTTATTTAAAGGCCTTTATAGGCAACTAACAATTAGTTTGATTGTCAATGAATCTGCTGATTATTTTAATTCTAACGTCATATAATCTTTATTTAATCAGGCACTCATTGAGATTAAAATCTCTTTCTCTTTTTATCCAAAGAGACCTCAGAACAAGAAGCAGTCACAAGAGACGATTAACAAAGACAACAGAACTATACATTGTTCATTTGTAAAATGTCAGAACACGTTTTCCTGGAGCGCCTAGTGCTATCTTCAAATTGTTTTTATCCACGGACCCAAAACCCAAAGCTCTCAGTTTACTGTCATGTAAAACAGAAAAACTTGAAATCCTCATATCAGAGAAGCTGGAATCAGCAAAAATGTGGAAAAATGACTTAAATATAAAAATGTATCTGTTATCAAAAGAGGTGGCGATTCATTTTCTGTTGAGCAATGAAACTAACTGATCAACTCATCGGACATGTCACTAGGAAAAGCACAGGTGTGAATAATAACTTTAATTCTGGTGTTGTTCACACTGTCACAGCGTACTGGGACACTTGAACAGAACCGAGAAAAAGGACTATTTCAATAGAAAATGTTAAAACGTTCTCTGAGATATACTCAAACAAACAGAACCAGAGAAATTACCTCCTGGGTAGGTAATAATTCAGTGACAGAAAGGCTTTGTTACTCTTTAAGCTGTCGCCTCTATAGTCAGCTTAGGGCTGCTCAATTATGGCAAAAATAATAATCACAATTATTTTAATCAATATTGAGATCACAATTATTCAACACGATTTCTCATTGACTTTGGAAAAAAACAGAATATAAAAAAGTCATTTCAAATCAAAAGCGTTGTGTCGTTGTTGTGTAGTTAATTCCAACATTAATAACCCAGCAGGACGTCAATGTAACGTCACAAAGGCGTTGGACTCTAACGTTGGACAGACATCAAATTTTAGTTGGAAATGAAAATCGGGTTGACGTCAAAACCCAACATTTGTTTGACATCAACATCCAACATTGATCTGATATTAAATTTTAGTAAGAAATCAACATCCGGTTGATGTCAAAAAAAAAATTCTAAGATGAGAAAAGACAGTCTTAAAAATATTAGAGATGTGCTTTTGGAAGTAGAGACCGGTATCTAAAACCACACCCAGGTTTCTGACATGCTCACATGGTTTTACAGATATAAGAACATCACATTTTTTTATAATTTGTTTTTTATTTTTATTTTTTTATTATGTTTTAGTTTTAACAGAATTAACATTGCTTGTATGGGGGGGCAGAGAGAGGGAAGGAGAGAGAGAGAGAGAGAGGGAGGGAGGGAGAGAGAGGGCGGGAAGGGAAAGAAGGGAAATAAGGTAAAGAAAGGGTAAGAATTAAGGATATTAGGCTTGTCCAGATCATTAGTTTTTGGACTTCTGCTTAACAGCATTTCAAATGGGCGGGAGACAAGTGTTTGAAGGCGCTGCAAAGGGCTGCTGGGGCTTACAGACAGATGTAGAACCTCCAGTTGAATCCTCTACAGCTTTACCCTTTTTGATAATGGGTGGCAGGCGGGTCGGCCCCATATTGTGCTGGTCCCTGTCTGTGTCTTCAGACCTGATTGGCAGAGGGGTGGCAGGTATGTTGGGGCTCGTTGCTTCTGGTCTCTTCACGTTTGGGCTCCAGTTCTTCATGATTCGGCTGCTGTTCAATAGTCAGAGGTTTAGCCCAGGAAATTTTCTGCAGTGGCTTGCTGGTAGCAGAACTGACATCACTGAATCCGTCCAATTCAAAAGTGGGACCTCCAGTTGAATCCTCTGCAGCTTTACCTGTTTCGATTATGGGTGGCAGGCAGGTCGGCCCCAGATTGTGCTGGTCCGTGTCTGTGTCTTCAGACCTGATTGGCAGGTTCTTCTGCTCCTTCTTTTGTTTCTTCTGTCCATGGACACAGACAGGCTTAGTTATTGCAGCACTCTTCTTGGAGACGACAGGTGCAGAGGGGCGGCAGGTACATTGCCAATGGATGCCTCTGGTCTCTTCACATTTGGCCTGAGGTTTTTTAGTATTTTTTATAATTTTCAAAGGTTTAGGCCAGGAAATTTTCATTGGAGGATCGGGGGGGACAGCATAGAGATGACTGAACCCGTCCACACTAAAAGCGGGACCTCCAGTTGAACGGGTCAGCTTCAAATTGTGCTGGTCCCTGCCTTTGTCTTCAGACCTAATTGCCAGGTTCTTCTGCTGTCTCTCTTCCATCTTCTTCTGTCCATGTGCACTTGCATTACTCTTCTCCTTTTCCCACTGCTTTACCAGTTCGACATCTCTTGGAGCCATTTCCTCGCCAAATCCCCACTCCTCCCATAGTTCTAGAGTGGCACCGCCTGGCTTCTCTTTGGTTTCCTTCATGTCCCAAATAAGCCCATCTAGTAACTTGAAGTCCTCATCGTCGTCGTCTGTGTCCTTCCAGCCAGAGAAACATTTGGGTCTCAGTTTTCTTGTACCTGTTTTCTTTTTTTTACCCACAATTCTTTGATCGCACTTCCTCCGCTTTTCATTCTCTCTCTCCATCTCTAGTCTCAGCTTTTTCTCATGGATCATCTGCCTCTTCCTATTCTGCTTGATCTTCTTCATTTTTTCCCAGATTTCTTCAGGGAGTTGCTCAATTAGGTCGAGCAGTAATGAAACTTGGTGTTCAATGCTACACAGCATCTCCAGGGTGGTGAGGCAGTTCGGTCGCCCATTCACTACTCTGCAATACACTTTTATCACCTTCAAGCCAAGCGCATGCAACATAGCATCCTCGTTTGCTGTTTTTAAAGACTCATGGATTAAAATCATCCTATTGAGATAGAAGGCTCTCTTCTTTAGTTTTTCAAGTTCCTCACTGCACTCATTTATCTGCAATGTTTGTTTGTCATCTATCTCTTTTATTTTCTTCCATGTGTTGTCATAGTCACGCTGGACATGGGCAAATGCGACACTTTCCTTGTTGGCCCTATCAATCAGGGACATGTTCTGCTCGCTCAGATGCGCCACTATATCAAATACATTTTCAGATTCAATTTGTGGTTTCTCTTGCTTCTCAGATTCTGAGCTGTCACCAGTCGTTTTAGAATTTGTGCCCAGTTTTTTCATCTTTTCTGCCTGGGCATTCACCCACTCTGAAGTCATCACCTTGCACATAAGGCTTTTGTATCTTTTATATTTTTCCAATGTCTCCTTATCGTTGGCATATTTATTTTTTATGGCCTCTATTTCATCTTGTAACGTCTTAATGACAGCATTCTTCTCCTGTTTTAATGCCTGCTGTTTTTCATAAAATGCTTCTGCATCTGCAGCTTTTTTTTCAGTCCTCTGGAGGTACTCTTCGGTTACATACTCTGTTGTCGCAATCTTTTTTTCAAGGCATTTTATTTGTCGTCTCTCTGCTGCCATGGCCCTGTCCAGCTTCATAATCTTTGAACTGGTCATCTCCACTTGTATGTCATGCACTGCTTTCTCTTTTGCCAAGAAGAGCAAGTGCCTTTTTGGAGGATGTTCAATTTTGTCTTGTTCGTTCACAGACATCTTCAGATCAGGACTGATTCTCGTTAATACACAGACTACACTAAGAATTTAAGCAACTCCTCTTTAAGTCAAACGTTGGACTTAAAACTGGGCTGTTTTGACATTTAGCGTTTATGTATAGTGTTTCTATACTGTGACATCATCACATTCCAGTGCCTTTGATCTTGGCCTATTCCCTGTATGACATCACTTCCGAGTGTTTAGCATTTATGTATTCAATGTTTTTATGCTGTGACATCATCACATTCCAGTGCCTCCTGGGCCTATTGCCCGTCTGACATTGGTTGTTCTTCACATTAGTCTGGCTCTCCCAGACGTAGCTCTGGGAGTGGGAGTCTCAGCTGGAGAGACTGTGGGTACCACAGCAGGTGACATGTGAACCCCCTCAGGAGTTGGCCCTCAGGTTTGTTGCTGTGGTGGAGACCTCTGTCTCGAGCAGATGTGTGTAGGGGTATCAGGTGCTGACGGTTGTGTCTCACCACCCCCAGGTACATCCACCAAGTACGACCTCGGAGTGGAGTGGTTTTGGAGAACAGTCCCAGTTATCTTTTCATCCACCACCCATAGCCGTTCTCCTGGTGACAGGGCAGATTTTTGGCACGGTGACGCCTGTCATAGTTTGCAGCATCTTACATCCCTTTCTCATTTTCCTTTAAAGTGAAAGTAATGCTGTTTGGCAGGGCAGGAGCCAGCTGAGAGGGAAAAGTTGGCACCGTGGTGCAGAGACGTTGGCCCATATGATGTTGAGCTGGGCTGTGTCTACACTGGAGAGGTGTGGCTCTGTAGGCGAGTAGAGTCAGGTAGGGGTCCCTTGCCTTGTTCAGGAGGTTTTTAGTACGGTAGATGTACCGTCCTGACGTGGGCTCACTGAATTTCTGACACCATGTCATGTTTTTAATAAACATAAGTTCAAGAGACTCACAGGTAACTTCACGTTCCCTTTTATGAACCTGAACCGTTCTACGATCGCCTCGTGTTACACATAAATATAGAGCGGGGCCTCCATTTTAATCCAGTGGAGCCAGAAAGATTAATGTGCAACATTAAAGCACATTTATCTTTAAAAAAAAAAAAAAAAAAAAAAAAAATGGCAGCAGTGAAATAGTCTGACTTATGTTTGGCCACACTTTACCATAAAGGCCTGGTTGATGTAGAGCTGCTGAGATGGTCACTCTTCCTTTGTGTCACAATACTTTGTGAGGCTACTGTTATGTGATCTGTAACTTTGCTGCATTTAATACCTGTACTTTGGACTAGACTGGATCATGGACTGCCACTTACCAGCAATATTAATATAAAATGGGACATTGATTGTTGGCAGTTGAGTAATTTGGCATCTCTGGGTAAGTCTCTCCACGGCACTGACTGTTCTTATCCAAACCTTTTCTGACATCTAGTGGAGACAGAGAGAAGAACTTTTAGGGATTAGTGTGTGTGTGTGTGTGTGTGTGTGTGTGCGTGTGCGTGTGCGTGTGTGTGTGTGTGTGTGTGTGTGTGTGTGAGAAATGATTGACAGTGCTCATATATTTATTTTTTTGCTATATATGATAGTGTATTTCTTGCAATCAAACAGACATCAAACTCATATTACAATAGATATATTTCAACTTTATTAATTCACAAAAGGCTCATCCAGTGGTTATAAAATAGAGCATAGTCAATATTTTAACATTTTAACTGTTCAACAAAGACCACAAAAGGAGACCAAATCAAAGTGTAGAAACAATGAAGTGCACAACGTAAACAATTAACACTGGTAATTGAAGAAGTGTTAGATTTACAAATAATAATAAAATAATTATAAATCAGAATATTTGTATTTTGTGCGGTAGCCTGGCTGCGTAATGCAAGGATAAACTGATTAGTTCAAAGAGCAGATGCGTGGTAAACAAAGTTTTACATTCACACAGAGCTTCACAGGGGACAATCCTTGGTAAACCACTTTCCCATTCACTTGAATGGGGAAGTGGTCTCTCACTTTTGGACCCCACTGTAGAAAGACAAAGAGGAAGGAGGATCTGTATCTATATGTACTGACACATCTGTCTCTTGCTCAAACTTCCTCAAACTGCATCTTGTGCCCAAATCAGACAAATGTCAAACAATCAGGTGACCATCAAATTGCCTCTTCTTTCTTGAATCTTGTTATGTGATGTGAAACACAGACTTTCTTTGCAAACCATAAACTTAAAACTAAAAAAAAAGTAGTCATCATCAACAATAAATAACATTCTTTCAGTGCAAAACTACACAAAAAAAAATTGGAAAATACTAAATTTGCAAACATTGCCAAAGAAAACCTTAAAATGAATTGTGAATTTCTGACTCCTGAACACGAACACTCACTCAACTTCAAATCATTTTCACCACAAACCAGTTTAAATGTCTTGTTGTCCGGTTCAATAGCAAGACATAAAACGCATCCACCTGAATTATTTAAAAATATAATTAATCAGGGTTTCCATATAGGGAATGAATTGATGGATCCAATGATCCCAATGATTAATAATGTATCACTGCATTATCACATTACTTATAAGGGAACTAACAAGCTAGTGTTTGTGTGACATTGAGTAAGAACAGACAGAGAGACGTGTGCTGATGCTTTTATGAACAAAACAAAGGAAAAGGTTTTCTGTTTTCCAGTTAACACAGATCAAACTGACTTTTCTCACCTAGGTTCCTCAAATGTATCATTATTACCATTCATTTTTATTATTTACTATTATGATTCATTTTATTTTTATCGATTCAATTCATTTTACCCCACTCATAAAATGTCTTGAATGAGGTCTATGAAAACATATGAAACTCCAATCATTTTTCTAACAGTCCTGTGCTAAACTGTCATTTGATGCCTCAGCACATCAGCCGCCAAAAAGAAACTGAAACTAATAACGGAGGTCTTGGATAAAACCGGCGCTCAGATCCTGTGACTGTAAATCATTTTTACACCAAGAGCAGTTAAGACATTTAAATGTGACTTTCTCTTGATATCCCAGGCTTGTTAATGGGGAGGGGGATGCCGTGTGTTGTCTTGGTGACAAATTTTTGGCATCAAAAAATAAAAGTGATCTCTTCGCCCTCAATAGTATCCTTTTGGGCTGCATAGCTGGTGGTCAACAGCTTTATGAGGCATCAGGTGGTCACAGTTCATGTATGTGTGTGTGCGTGTGTGTGTGCGTGTGTGCGTGTGTGTACTATGTCTGAGCCAGCTGAAGTTCCTCCAGTCCATGTTTGCCCAGGTGATATCTGGCCAAGTCTTTCCTGGTCACCAGTCCAACCACCTGCAGAGGGTCACAAACAAAAAGTGTAAGGTCAGAACCACCGTTGTCGTCGTCGTTATCGTCTTGTCAAACATAAAGAAGAGGACACACAGGAAAATAAAACAAGACATATAGGGATAGACGAGAACACACTCTTACCCTGTTCTCATCATCCGCTACAACCAGGTGTCTGAGTCCCAGAGCTCTGAATAGCTTAAACACACGAGGAAGAGACGTTTCCTGCAAACAAACAGCCTCATCTAAGTTCAACTTCATTTATACTTTACTTTTAAACTTTACAGCAAACAAACTTAAGAGGGTTTTCAAAGAGAGAAAAAAAATTACAAGGGACAAGGAAACTGAGAAAGAGAAAAACCAAACTAAACTTCACCAGCCCAACAATTACAGTAGTGAAAAAAATAAAAAACAACAACAGGGCAGTGTAGACATTACAAGCCTGAAACTTTGCATTTAACAATTTACACCGAGAAAAAAGATTCTGATTAACAAGTACAATTTACTCGTGGTTGTATGGCTCTGTCAATCAGTCAAGTTGCAGTTTACATCCATGTCTGTCCAGACTCATTTAATATATGTAGTGAAGACTTTTGAAGGAATTTAATATGATGTTGTAGTGAAGATGACCTTTGATTTTTTTGGATATAAAATGACATCACTCCATTATTTTACCCTATTTGTGTTATATTGTGTCATAATTAGCATATGAATTTGTGAGTGTCCATAAACATGTTTTGTGAGGTCACAGTGACCTTTGACCAGTAATTTCTAATCACTTAATCCTTGAGTCCAAGTAAATGTTTGTTCCAAATTTGAAGAAATTCCTGCAAGGCTTTACAGAGATATTGGGTTCACGAGAATGAAACAGACGGGACAACATGAAAACATAATGGAGGCATAACAGTCCACCAGCACAATCTCCACTTTGCACAGTTCTCAAAACAAACACATGGACTTCTGAGAATTTTCAGATTTCCTAGACTACTTTGAAAATAAGCTACAAAACCTTGCTCACAGTAAGTGGAATCCCACTGAGATATTGCGTTCTCATTAGTGACAGTCATGGCTGCATTATGTTTTCAGGTTGTTCCCGTTGTAATAAAATTGTGGCCTTCAATAGGGACCATATATTTAAACATTTTATGACTTGGAATCACTGTAACCAGTTTCAAATTATAATCTTCATAGAAATGAAATCTGCACTATTGGAGTGCACTATGTCTGTGTGTGTGTGTGTGTGTGTGTGTGTGTGTATTACCTGTGGTACTGTGTAAGGTGTTGCGTTCATAAACTCAGTGAGGTCCATCATACACTCCCTCTCATCCTGGGAGACATGGATGCTCTGGATTGGGGGGAAGCGGGGATAGGCGTCCCTGAAGTCTTTCAACTGCAGCTTCCTGTGGGTCAGCCGGGACCGGGCCAACTCCACAAAAACCTGCCAGGACAGAGCAAGAGCAAAAAGTGAGTGATTAAAATGTCACAATGATTTATCTAAGAATATTGTCATCATCTTCCTTCTGTTGATGATGTTACCTTGTGCTTGAGAAGAACAATGAGTTGAGAGCGGAGGATGAGCCCACAGAGTTTTGCTGGCTGAACAGGAGAGAAGAACAAATGAAGGTGTGATTAATGAAAGAAACAGTTTCTGTTTGCACTGAGGCTCATTTATAAAATTAAACTCCTTTGTGAAACAGTATTATTAGTCTAGGATGCCAGGAACTGTCTTTGAGTTATTGTGATTATGTGCTTCATGTGCTTGTCATCAATTTACTTCCAAATGTATTCATTCCCTACAGAATGGGAACTCAAAAGTATATTCCTTATGAGGAGGAAGTGAGCAGTAGCAGCGGTTATAAGGGTTTCAAACACATCTCTAAATAAATACTGATCATTAGTAAATAAATAAATAAAGGCATCTTGAGAGGGACCAATTATGTCAATATAGAAAGTACTGTGTGGGAGATATTAAATATTCATATTAATGACTATGCGTAATAAACATAACAAAATTTCAATAACAGCACACAAGAGATCATACAGTACCTCATCACTACCAGAAACCTGCACGACGACAGGAAAGCCGTTGTGATTGGTGGATGTGTTGCTAAGGGTGTCCACAATGGTTCCCACCTTCTCTATCCTGTTTAAACAGGTGACTGGAGAACTCATCACCTCTCTGGATGGGGGATATAGGGGGAGGAGATGCAAAGAGGAAGAGTAACAGCGAGGATGATGATGGTGACATGACAAAGAAATATTAGCAAACGTAATGACAGAATAAGAAAACGCAAACTGGCAAAAAACTCACACCCCCGGATGTTTTAAATATAAGAGTCATCCAATCAAAATGTCTCTCACACAAATCAGACAGGACCTTACCTGGCAGTCAGCCAGTGGGAGGTGGCAGGAGCCTCCCAGTGAAGGAAGGGAACACTCTGCAGCTTAATGTGGATGTCATACAGACCCTAAAGCAGAGGAGACGGGTTACAGACACGGCCTTTATCCCAATTCATATTGCACACTGTCTGTACAGAGTGTGCTCTATATA
The DNA here is from genome assembly GCF_021018895.1 of Seriola aureovittata. Taxonomy (NCBI): domain Eukaryota; kingdom Metazoa; phylum Chordata; class Actinopteri; order Carangiformes; family Carangidae; genus Seriola; species Seriola aureovittata. Next base: position 18,916,666 of record NC_079380.1, on the reverse strand, counting down.
CTGTACCTAACTTTGGAATTAAACCAGACATTATTTTAATTATTGGTTTATGTGATGATTATTTCTTTTGATTAATGCAGGAAATTGTCACATTTGAGAAGCTGTAATCAAAGAATATTTGCCTTTTTTTTTCTTGAAAAACGACAAACAACTTATCACAGTTACCACAATAGATACCAATTCATTTTCTGTTCAATTGTTGCAGCTATACTTATTGTTTGTTGTTTTTGCAGATATTATACAAGAAATAAACACTTGACTGTTTTATACCAACAGGAAAAGCCACCATAAATGTGCACTGTTGAACGCCTGGGAATTTAGAATGACGATGGCAACTAAACTTCATGAAGAGGAGGAAAAAAATCTTTTGTCAGATTTATTTTTCTATTCCTCTGGAGCCAGTCCACCACCAGCTACAAGTTTAACTGTAAGTAGCTCCTCCACTTCATTCGACTGTGTGTGTGTGTGTGTGTGTGTGTGAGTGAGTGAGTGAGTGAGTGAGTGAGTGAGTGTGTGTTCTGTACATGAAAAACTGTGGGACCTTTTGTTGGTTCCTCCTTTCTGTGTTGAATTCTGTGGTGAACAAATGGGCCATACAGGGAGGTGGGCACAAAGTGTGTGTCTCTGCCTCTTTACTCACTTCTACAAAGTAGTCTCCTACTATCTTGGCAGTGATGAGGACGAGCATGATGGGAAAGCCGTATGTGACATTTCCTGTAGCCTCCACCATGATGACAGTCAGACTGAGAGTCATCCTCACAATGCCACCTGAGGAAAGCATTGCATTATTACTGGTACTAAACTTTTTATCTTAGATTGATATCAAAAGTTTTACAAAGCATTTAACAGAATAGATTCTTTAAAAAATTAGTTATTGTGGATAATTAAAAAAAAAGAGTTTGAAGTGGAAAGACAATGTAGTATTCACAGCTCATTGTGATTGGTTGGTCCATTTCTTATTTCCTGCTACACACTCAAAGCTAAACAAGAACTATATATATATATATATATATATATATATATATATATATATATATATATATAGAGAGAGAGAGAGAGTGAGTTTACAGTCACTCACCTAACTGAGCTGCAGCTCCAATCAAGGCATATTTACCAGGGTCAGCCCAGATCTAACAAAACACACACAGCAAGAGTAAAAACAGCATTCCCTATTTGATCATGTATGTTATTAGCTAAATGTATATATTTTTTAATTCATTTGTTATTTTCTTCTTTTGTAAAGGCAACATTCAGCTGTGAAAACAAGTGTGAATGTCAGCTAACAGCTGAAACAGTGAAATGAGCTGAGCACTGCTCTCAAGTTTAAGCAAAAGGTAAAAAGAAATAATTAAAAATTAAAATGCATGCTAATTACAATATGGAAAACACAGCACATTTTTACAAAAGTGAGCTTTGGCAGTAAGTAGCACAGAGGTTTTATAGTTACGTAGCCAAATAACACACATCAGGTTCAATAAGGTTGTTACAGCCTCCCTAAACACACAGGCTCAACTGGAGAGCAGAACAATATAAAGGATGCCAAGAAAAGAGACCCAGTTTTATTTTAAACATTATAAACGAAGACACCAACTTGAACTTGATCCTACAGATCAAAGCATACTACACTAACCGAGAAAGAGGTGATGGAGGCTAGCAGTATACCACACAATCTCCCCCAGGCTGCTCCAATTAGTAAAGACGGGATGAAAACTCCAGCAGACACTGCCAGGCCGTAGGTCCAACACGCCAAGAAGAAATAGGTCAGAGTGAACAAGCCCAGGGTCAGAGGATTGTAGCTTCCTAAAAATAAATAAATAAATCAAGAGGTGACTAAGAGAATGATTCCATATGCTTCCCTGCACATAGATCCATATACACAGTGAGCAACGTGAGAAAACAGTGCACTTGCTTCTACATATCACTTGTTTATTTCAGCAAGCTTCCTCTACTTTAGCACAGCGTTACCTGGCTGGTTGTGGAAGAGACTGCGGACACTTCTCTCAGGAGTGTTGAAGAAGGCTGTTGCCATGGAGTTATACTCTCCATCTGCACAGAACAACTAGAAAAAGAGAAAATGATGAGAGAGACAAAACAAGAGAAAGAAGGAGAGACACTAAGAGTCCATCTCTCACTGTGTCTTGGATGAAGTTTTTAAGTGCCATCTACCAGCTGACATGATTCTAAAAACACAGGGCTTTAACACAGATATGGATCAGTGAAGGATTACAAATCATATTTGGTGTTGTCATGGATCAGTAGTCAAAAGTGCATTAAATGTAAACATGTCCTTGATTTGAATCTTTCCTTTTTCACGTTATTTCTGTCTCTGCTCAATATTTCATCTGTCCCATAATGTATCTAATAAAATATGAGAAAAACTAACTCACCAAGATGTAATATTTGCTATTTATTTATGTAGCACTGCTTCTAGTATTTGAACAAGGCAAAGAGTCCACAGCCATGCAAGCAGCTCTGTAAAGCTATGATTTAGCATGCTAATATGCTCACAATGATAAAGCTAACACACTAATGTTAAGGATATATAATGTTTACTATGTTCACCATCTTAGTTTAGGATGTTAGCATGCTAACATTTGCTAATTAGGTCCAAAACCAAAGTACATTTGTGGCTGAAAAGAATGTTGTTAGTTTTGGACAAATGAAAATGTTGCCCTGATGATATTACCACTAATCCTAGAGGGACATGAATGTGACCAAATTACATCCATCCAGTAGCTCTCACACATTTCACTCAGAACCGTAAATCTCAAACTCTTGGTGAAAGAAAAGTGTCATACTATCAGCATTGTTCTCATGACATTTACTGCTGGTTACGCTTACTGAGCTGAAACTGTACCATCTGATCAAAAATAGACTTACGCACTGTGAGAGGGGTACATCTTATCTGAATCTGCACGCGTCTAATTTGCTAAATCATGCATATCGAACACATAGTCCACTTTAAATATGATGCATGACTGTGCTTGTGACACCAGCTAACGAATTATTGCCCAGTTTTAGCTTTATTACACATCATCATCCAAATCAAGAGAAGCTGACGGGAGATTGTTTTCAGACTGCTGAAAAAAGGTGACACATGTCAGAGGTGTGGGTGTGTGCACCTGCAGTGGATACTCCTCAGTGTGCTCTGGCCCCAGCGGCTGACAGTCATTGGAGAAGTAGATCATGGTGAATGACACCGTTGCCGTCACTGCAGCAACCAACATGGCTTCCATGACTTGCAAACAAGGGCGATGGACGTACCTAACACACACACACACACACACACACACACACACACACACACACACACACACACACAGAATCAGATTGCACTAAAGTTATACATTTTCAAATACACATAATGGCTTTGTGTAAACTTCTAATATGTTGATGTAGTGTCGGCCTCGGTCTGGACTTTCCCAAGTGACGAGGCACCTCTGGGTGCTATGAAAACAGTTCAGTGGAAAATAATGCTTCCCTGCCAAATCACCCATTTTGCACCTTCTTACGATATGGCAGGAAATGTTTTCCCTCCTACTGTTTTTTTTTTTTCCCAATTGCTCCCTTTTTATTTTCTTTTTTTATTATTTAGTCCTTTGTTGATCTCAACAATTATTAAAATATATGCTTTTATATTTTTATTAATACATTTTTTTTGTCTTTCTCCTCAGTTGCTGCACCATAATTATAGATTATTGGTCATTTATTGGAAACACCACACATCACGATGTTAATGGTCTATCAGTCTGCAAGCTTTAGTTACACATATTTATTTACAGTTATTAATTACAGTTATTTAGTTATAATTAATGTAGCTTTTAAGATGGTGTCAAAATCACTATTGTAATTTAATGTTACACAAACATAGACATAATCAAGGGCAACCTCAAATTTGCTTAAATTAAATCTAAATTCAGAAAATGACTGAACATCTTCAGAAAAGAGATGGACTATTTCTTAGTGTTATTAATAAAAATTAAAAAATTATTTGAAAAAATTAATTAAAAATCAAACCTGATAACAAAAATAATATTAAATATTCTATTTATTTTTTATTGTTCTATCTATTCTAATTAACAATGAACTTATTGACTGTCAAACTTTTGAAAAAGACATGTTATTCTTAATAACTATGAACATATGCACCATCGAGGGAACCACAAGTGTCAAGTCAGTCTCCCAGTGCTCGTATCTGTTATTGAACCGTGACTATTTTTAATTTTTCAATCACAAGATGTTGATATTCTGAGAAACAGTTTTAATTGCTCACTTGAAAACTTCCTTATTTCTCACTTCACTCTGTCTTTGAAAGACAACAACAAAGCTTTCATGCTACCATGTCTTGTTTTTGTTGGCACACGGCACCCACAAGACAATTATCTCATATCTCACCTGACACTTGCTTGAAACATTTCCCTCAAGTTGATAACGATGTGTTTTGTACTTATAAGCATTTGATTCCTTTCTAAACCTTACCTGATCCTGAAGATGGTCAGCCAGTAGTTAAGAACATTGAACAGAGCTCCCAGCAATCCACCTGCACAGGAAGGGGATGAAGAGCAAGAAAATAAAGACACATAGATTTCCAAAAAAAAAAAACAAGTTAGTTGTTAGGGAAAAGTCGAACTTCTCCTTAATTATTCAACTATGAAGTAACAGAATCAAATATGCTGTTAGAAATATGTGAAAGTAACATTACTCATGGAAACAAAAAGGTGTTTTTACCTATAGCTCCCATAGCAATGAACAAGGGAATCTCGTAGAGGTTATAGGCCACACTCTAAGAAAGATCAAAAATACATGTCATCTTTTACTTTCACTAGGGGCATAAATCTGGAAAAATACATGATCTATAATATAAGTTTCTCACATCACTCTGAAAGCGTCCAAAGTTGATGAGACCTGGGTTGGAAAGGTCTCCGGGATTATTGTGATAGATACTGAGGAAGAAGTTCAGGGTGAAAGTGGAGATCATGGAGGCAAAGAACTGCAGATAAGAACAGAAAAGGGAGGAAAAAACAGAAAAGCTAAAAATTAAAAAAGGACAGGTGCGGCGAATGCAACAACATTCACAATCCTCATCTATCTACCTACCACTTCATTCTGTATCCAATACTGTGGTAACAAACCACTTGCTTAGATTTACTCAACAACATTATGCGATTATTAATCATGAGTTTATAATATGGCTACGCGCAGGACGACGTCACTTACTATCCTCCACGTCAGCATCTGGTTCCAGAAAGAAGCTCCCTCCTCCAGAGAGAACAGAACGCCACCTGTTGAACAAACAAACAAAATCACAAAATCCAGTCTTTTCACATGATAGTAACAGACAACAGTCTGTGAAGCATGTCCACACTAATAGTGGTGATATCTACAGGAATTAATCCTCCATATGTACCATATGTATAATGCAGCTTTTCTGTCACAAAAACCAGCCATCAGATTTCTTTCCAGATTAAATTTAAGACTTTTAAAGACCTTTCTGATAAAACATAGAATATAATTTAGCACCTGCGTTACAATCATACCATCCAAAGTATGTTTTTTTCAGTACTTCCCAGCAGCATATATCCCAGCAGTCATTTCTAATGATAAAATGAACGTGACCTGGACCAAGATCTGCAGCATGAAATGGATGAATGATTCATTCTTTTAAAGTGAAATTGACACTGCCCATTATGAGCTTCCTAGCTGCTGTAGCCAGCAGTGTTTGCTACAGGTCTGATGGTGCTAGTTTCTAGATGTACAACAGCTCACAATCAGAAACATGTTAGAACTAACTTTACTGCTACATATTAAAACCTGCTGATGACGGTGAGTTAGGCCAGACCAATACAACTGTGCACTTTCAACAGTGTGTTTGTTTCAGGCTGTATCCAATTAGCAACAGAAGTTCAATTTCTTTCTCAAACCTTAGCTTTGATTTCTCCCACAGTTCTCACAATCTTCCAACATTATCATTATCAATCACATCACGACACACAGCCTGCACCAATCACTGTTTTTCCTTGGAGAACAAGAACCTCAGAGGGAGTTTCCTAACAAGTTTCTAGTTCGGGAATGCAGCCACACTGATATACTGTTGGCTGCCTAACTAAGCTAAACTGTCCACACAACTAAGGCAGATTAACAACGAAGAACATGTTTATACTGTGCTCCAGCAAGGCAGCTGTGTTTTTACCGACTGGCGCTCCAAAAGCAGCTGAAACTCCGGCAGCAGCTCCGGCAGAAACAAAGTCCCTTTTCTCTGTGTCTCTCCGGAAGTATTCAAAGATCTACAAACACACACACCAACAATTAGCAGTAGTTATAAATCCTTCTTACACACAAACGCATCCTGACCATGGACATTTTTAAAACATGACCAATTAACAGTAATATTTCAAATGGAGGAAATCTCAAATGACTGTTTGTAAGAAGGTAACGCCAATTAAAAGTAGAAATATAATTCTAATTATATATTATACTTCCTATTGCTGAGTAGCCTAAGACACATACACAGAGCACAGAAAACTGCCACGCATACTGACCTTGAAATCTCTCTTTAAAGAGGTACTCCTGCCCTGGGAGACACCTGCAGCTACAACAGCACCAGAATGAATCATGGGCCCTTCCTGATGGATTGTGGGTAAACAAAGGACAGGTGTGAAAAGAAATTCTTGGCAGGAATTCAAACATCAAAAAACTTGCACTTACATATCGAATGAAGTATTAAAGTGGGCCTCAAACACAGCTTGTATCATGTCACTTCATCCTTAATCTGAACAACACAGATCTGACATCTAAGTTATGCATGTTGTATTTTCACTGATGATGGTTTTTACCTTTCCGACAGCAAGACCGCCGACCACTGAACAGATAACACCGAACACTTTCACCATTAGTGTCTGTGGAGGACAAACACACAAAATGTAAGGATAACGAAACAGTGGCTCAAGTACATCCATTAATATGTGCATTTTATGTGTGTGTGTGTGTGTGTGTGTGTGTCTGTCTATGTGTACCTTGAGTCGTACCACCCTGGGAACCTTGACGCCATTCAGGTAACATTTTATCTGAGGGATACCACTTCCTGCCGCTATGGGCTGGATGAGACATATGAGGTGGAGGAGGATGAAGGGAAGAGGGGGTGAGAGAAAAAGAGGAGAGTTATATCATAGGTGGTAAACATAGTGACTTACAATGTATGTGTATAGGAGTTATGTCTGAGCGTGTGAATATGGTAATAGAGTGGTTTATATATTGTATAATGAAACATCACATGATTATATTAAAAGCTGACATAGCAAACTTGTGGAAATAAAAACCACGACTGAACTACCTCTTTAATGTGGTTGCAGGAGGAAACATAATGTTCCCAAACAAAACGTCAGCTGTCCCTGACCACAACCTGATAAAGTGTGGCTCACTGGACTGGCAGGAATAGAGAAGCACGTGGATTTTTTTTACATATTTTCAGTATTACACACTGTTGAAGTGCAGACATGCTACTAGTTTTCATTTCCACATCAGTTTGAATGGCTTGTAAATGAGACGCATAACTAGCCGAACTTCTTCAAAATTCATTCTGACACTCGAGGAATGTTGTCAATCACACAAAAGAGGAAGACAACTGAAACATGAAAGTAGTTGTGTTTCCAAAGTTGATATAATTACAGAAAGGTCAAACTATTTCTCCTTTCAGTCTTACCTCAAAAAATGCAACTATGATGGCGCCCCCCATGACAATGGCAGAGTTGAGAACAGCCCAAAGGAGGAGAGAGATAGACAGGCCGCCCACCTCTGTGAACTTCTCTATGTCTGTGTGGTCAGAGGTCAAGGAAAGGTCTCGGGATCCTGATAGCACACGGCTGGAATTAGCCAAAAATGGCCAAGCTGTTTAGTGGCCAATTATAACACCAGTTAAATGACAGTTAACACTTGGAGGATGAATAACCATCCACCTTGGCAGATAAGAACAGATGCTACTCTATTCTATCAAAATATATGATGACTTGGTGAGCCCTGTCATCTGGTGCTAACATGTTGGCCTGACTAGGTGTGTCATGTACAAATGTTCAGGATACTCTCTTTGACCACTTGGTATTTGATCCCAGCCAGCTCCTCCACTGCGATGTCTATGAAACAGGCGATGAGGCCTGTCAGAAAGCCGATTAGACCACAGACCACCCAGCGACTGATCTCCAGACAGCGGAAGCCCTGAGGACACGTGAGCGTGGAGAGACGGAATAAACAGCAGAGAAGAGATGATGAAATTAGAGCAGAGAAAAAAAGAATGAAAACTGTAAAATATTAAGGTGATATATCATGTTTCCAGGTGATTCCCAGCCCACTTACCATGTAACTCATCCTCCTCTCCTCCTCAAGAAACAGCTGATTTTCAATGTTATCATAGTCCAGACTCTGGAATAAGACACATACAGTGATGTTTACTGACTGTGCATGTATACACTATATTGGGTCAATGTCAGCAAGCTTATTGCAAATCAAAAATATGGTAATACAAAGCTGATTTCATTAAGTGCTGCCAGTTTCCAACCTGCTTAAGAAGATTATTGCCCTTTGTGTTGCCACATGTGGTTTGGGTTTCAGGTCTGAAGGGTATTTTTTATACTAGTGTTACTGACTGATTTTATTGTTTTCATCGTTTCCATAATTGTGGAACATAAGGACTCACAAAAAGAAGCAACATTTCAAATCCTAAACATGGAGGCTTTAATTAATTGTTGATTGTGATCCAGGGTTTCCAGAATCATCTAATAATCAGCATTCTGCTCTGCGAGTGGGCAGACTTACCTCATATTTAAGTGACAGTAGCTTCTCATTGTGAGGGATCTCTTTGGGCCGCCCTCTTAGGGAGTCCTGAAGGGGAAAAAAATGCACAAAAAAAAACAGAGGTGACTACACCAACACTGACCTTTGACCTCTGACCTGTTGAATCATGTGAGGGATGGCAAGGAGCTGGGAACTAAGTTTTAAGAGGGAATCAGACATTTTTGACAGAACAGGAGTGAGCACAGCAGAAGTTCACAAGCATTTGAAACAACATCAGAAAGGTATTTTTACACTAAAAAGACACTTCCAAAGACAAAGAGAGGACACGTTTGACAGACTTAAACTTGACTTCGCTTGTGCATGAATAATGAAGCAGATAGGAGATGCAGTGACAAACTGCTCCAGTGTTTCCTCCAGAACTTTTAGATTAGAAATCTCAGATATAGAACTCAGGTCTACAGCTAAGAAAGGAAGAGTTCTTGTTAATGCAGACTGTTTAGTATTGAAGGAAATACTGGTGCAAATGAGTGTATCCCGACATGCATACAAGCCAGCTACAGGCAATTTAAAAGTACTTCAATTCACATATACATGCAATGTTAAGTGGGCTTCTGCCACACAGCTGTGGCCCATCTCTACAGCCACACAATACGCAGCGACTAAAGAAACTAAACAAAGTAACCGACATTCACAAACACACTGGAAACAAACTTCTGTTTGCAGCAAACAAGAATCAAGCAGATCACATGCACAGCATGACATTCCCATCAGCCAGTGAAAACAGAATTGAATCTGATGGTTTCTGTCACAGAGGGAAACGGGTGCGACGTATTAAACGACCTATAAACTTGGTGACGCCCAAATAGCCTCAAGCATTACTCATATGGTCCTGTACAGCTGTTGTCTTGATGATAGCCTGAAGCAGAACGAATGAATTTAAATGACTTGAAGTCATTCTTTGTCTTTATGAGTTTTTTATATTGCCTGATTGATCTTACTATAACTGTGTTAAGAGCCGTACAAATAAACTTGATTAAATCCGACTCTGTTGTAGGCTCAAGCAAACATATTTATGCGTCTTCGGCTTCACATTTACAGCACACAGTGTTTTGATAAAGTGTTGGCTAAGCTGCCTGTTGCTCTGAACAGTATCTGTTTTTTTCATCAGTGACCAGTGTGGGGAATCAGTTTTCTGAAAACAAAATACTAAATGCCATAAATTCATCATTTGCAATGTTTCAGTGGAAACCATCGGACAGTTTCCAAACACGTGCCTTTTCTCATGCACGCTGGATGAGTCAATCATTGCTGTGTCGATTTGGCCAGTTATGAGACCATTTCTGTGGCAGCTTTCCCACCTTAGGCTTTAGCTGTATTCAGCAGGAAGACGCTGATCTTAAATTAAATAAATTAGGGTGTGATTCCTAAACTTTATCTCAAAGTGTACCTCATAAATCGGGCCTTAAAGCTCCACGAGGATACAAAGTCGGTCAGACTAGATTTCCTGTGCCAGACACACATAACAAAACACACATGATGAGCCTGAGGCTAAATAACACTTTATCAACTGTAAATGCCCTATACACGGCACTTGATACCTTATGTGTAATTTCAAGATACAAGCAGATTGCTTCTCATTGATTTGGATGACATGAGGTTTTATTATTACAGTAGATGAACTAACTATGTTTCAGGAGTCTAAGAAGTGCAGCTAAGAGTCTTGATGGAGTGATGATCAACAGGAGCGACAGACACAGAGAGACAAGACTGCGATAATGTTTCAAGCTCAGACTTTACCTCATCTGATGTTATCTCCTCTTCCAAATCCACCGTGCTGAGTCTGCCTATCTGAAATATACTGCCTCCTTCAGATGGCTACAGACATCAAAGACAGCAACAGAAATATATATATATGGCTCTGTATAGCAGGTTCTAAGCTGATGTTCATTTAAAATATAAAGTCTTGGGTGGGATCTTTGTGACTTCTAAAAGTGACAGAGAGAAAAGGGCTAAAAACAAATCGTTTTAAGTTGCAAAGTTGGAAATTATAACCATAAAGTCCACAAATAAAGTAATAAAAATGACTCTTGCTGTTATAAAACAATAGGTTCCACTTTCTGATGCTTACGATACACAGATAACATCTGTATTCTGTAATGGATGTGATTTCAGGTCCAGAGAGGCAAAATAATTAAGTAAAAACTTAATTACAGTCTCATAAAAGCACTTCAAGTATGGAAACATATAGTAAAAAGGTATGTGATTACATTAACAAAAGAAATGTAGTACAGTTAGTTTACTTCCATCTTTGGTCCTGATGGTGCAGGAAGGAACTGACTAGTCATGATGGCTACATTAGAGGAATAAAGGAAGTTGGATTTTCCCGTGTTTTCCTATATTAGCTCAACAGCTGCATTTAGTCTAAAGACAACAGGTCTAATTGTTCATGAAATTATCAAAAGGTAGAAATTTTCCGTTTTTAATACTATTCTGCCCTCAAACATCCTGACAGCGACCTTCCAGGATTTAAAATGTGCCAATAACAGGCACAGATGACCTGCGACAGGTATTATTAATGTCACCATCAGATCAAGTGAGCTATGATAAACTAGACTCGTTTTTCCAAACTTTCTAAAATATTATCTTTCTGGATAATTGAAGCTAAGTACATGCATCATGTAAGTAATTTAATTAACACTAACTTAATAACTTTCATCCAGTTACATTCCGCCCCAAACAAAGCTTCTTGTTGCATCCATTACCCGACTGCAAACATGAAAACAACACCCAAAAATGAACTTCGCGTATGCGGCAATGCATTAACTCGTAATTCAAGCTGATGACCCATGCGGTATTTAAACACATGACCCAACAAAACCTTAGAATTGTTAATAAAAAATGACACAGCATCTTCGTACTGCTGCAGGAGTCACAGCTGTTAGCTTATCCGTTAGCCAACATGCTAGCTGTACCTGTCTGGAGAGTCTAGGCTGCTCGGAGCCGTTGAGCAGCGGTGTCCCCTCCCCGGCTGGCCCGGACTCGTCGGCTCGGCTGGACCACGACACTTTCTTGGTGATATTGGCCATGGTGGCGTCCGGTAGCTCGCCCTTCTAACTGTCACTAAATTATTTAATTAACAGCAGTTTTTGCTGGCTAACTATTATTTCCCATCTCCCCATGATCATCTGTGTAACTCGTGACGCTTTGTAAGGATCGCTTGCAGGGCCAAAAATAATTGTTTGGCGCGTTGCATGTTGGGATTTGTAGTTTTGCTGTTTACGGGCTAAAACTGAAGCGTGTACAAAGACATCAGTGCCTTTCTTCACCAGTGGTGGAAGAAGTATTCAGATCATTTATTCATGTAATAGTATTATTAGAAAAATTATTTGCACTAGTAAAAACAAAAGGTAGGCCTACTCATATTTAGGAAAAATGCTTCCTATAGTGTTACTTTTCTATAGTGTATGATATGATAATGTGTAAGCACCACTTTTGTGCTCCAGAGTATTTTTTAATTTGTGCAAATAAAAAATAACCTGATACATTAAAACAACCCAAATCCAAACAATTAAATCACTCATCATTCATTTGGTGGAGTTTTACTGAGTTTAAGTTTATTCATATAAACATTAGCTTTTACAACAACCAAAAGACAACAAACAGGCGCTGTATCTCTGTCTGCAGTCATACAGTGACTATCAAAAGTTCAAATTCAAGAACAGGCAAGAAACAAAGTGCAGCATCATTTTCACATGAAAGTAATGGACTTAAACATCACAGTTACAAGCAAAATTTATCTTACTAATAGGTATCATTCTAGGATCCGTTGTAATGTTTATCAGTTGGCCTGTGAGTTAAATTAAGCATATTATTGCACAGTCAATGTGAACTTAAGCATTGCCCAGTTGCTCCAATCCCAGTTTTTACCCCATAAAGTGTCCCTGAGCAAGACACTGTTCTGTTAATAATTCTTTATTGTGTATTGCTGGTGTTATGAATACAAGCTAATAGCATGCTGGAGTTTTTTGTCCAGGTGAGTAAAGATGTTTTTGCTCTGTCTTTAAGTCCAATGAGAGTGCACTTGTGGTGCATGCTCATCTGAGGACTCAAATATAAAAAATAAAATAAAATCTAAAATAAAGTTATTTTTATTTTGCCTTTTCATTTGAATCCTCCTCCAAAACTTTATCAGACACAGTGCTCCAAACATTCACATGCCACCTGCTGCACCTCCCCATGAACCTCCTTTATATCCTCCATGTCGAGCACCACCCCTCTGGGCACACCTCTCCCATCTGCCACCCCTTCCACCTCCGGTGGGCTCAGCACCCGGTTCCATACCCTGAACCCTGCCACCTGCCCCGCAAAACCCTCTGAGGCGTCAAACCCTCCACCAACAGAGTCCTGCTCCTGCCCCAGCACCACAGATCCACCTCCTGGAATCTCCCAGCCCTTCCTGAAGTTGGAGCCTGACGAGGTGAGACGACGGTCACTGTAGTGCCAGAAACGACCCTGGATGGAGGACCAGAGGACGCAGAGGTGGTGCCAGCGAGAGTCCAGAAGTAATGATGTGGGGAGACGGCGATATACAGGGTCTCCAATGACAAAGTCCAGAGAGGGCGAAAAAGCAGAACGGTAGGAATCCGGTGCGAATGGAGAAGAGGAGTAGGAAGGGTGGGAAGATGAAGAAGAAGCAGAGAAGGACGTAGATGAGGCAGAGGAGTTGCGTCCATACAAAACTAACTGGTTGTCATTGTCATCTGTGGCATAGGAGAGCAGTGTGCCAACATGTGAGGCCTCCACACGGAGCCACAGACACACAGAAAGCTCAGGAAGGTCGGGGAGAGTCAGAGCAAAGGTGACATAGTTCTCCGCTGATGCAGAGGGGAAAAACAGCATGGAGTCCACGTTACAGACTGCAGACAGAGGGAGAGAGAAGATATAACATCAAACCTAGCAAACCAATGAAACTACATAATGCAGCCACCCAGACAACACATAATAAAAAGGAAAGAAGTGTAAAACAGTTTAGGAAGTATGTGCTCAGACTGTGAAAGCCTCTACTACGTCTAAAAGGGGTTACAGATGTTATTCAGTGTGAATGTAGAAAAAGTAAATGGATTTTTCAGATGAGAGCAGAACTCCACATTCAACTCCCAGCTGACGAACCCTCAGTGAACCACTCAACACCTCTTTCTCTGTGTGTCTCTCTGTCTTCAGTGATGTATAAGTGAGTGGGTGTTATAATGTGGGCTATGAGAAAACTTGCAAATATATGAAGAGGAGCTTTTGGGTCCGCTGCAAGATAACCCTTGATTTGAGTTATCTGACATGTAGGAACTATAAACCTGATACAGCTTGTTTCTCACCATTATGTAGTAAATGTAATCCTTTTCTGATCAGATTCAATATCTTGCTCTTTTTTGGTCGGACACATTAGCGTACTGACTTTTACTTACTGGTTGCATCCTTTTTAGGAACTGGCCTTGCTGGGATCTTGTGCCTCACAGGAAGCTGGAGGAAGTTATGGATCACTGAAGTCTCTACCTTGGTGTTGCTTTCGTCCTCATCTTGGCTTTTCAACCTGCTAGCCCTGGGCTGATAAGGCTCAGACTGGGGATGAGGGAGAACATCTGAGGCCTGGGGCTCAGGAGCCCCTTGTCTGGTCCTGCTCTGCCTGTCTTTGGTGGGTCCAGGATGAGTTTGAGTCTGGGACAGGGGCTGGGGCCAAGAGGAATAATTGGGGTTGTCTAACTGGGGGTGTCTCTGAGGTTGTAACTGAGGCTTGAGTGGTTGTTGGTCCTGGGGCTGGATCTGGGCATGACGAGAAGACACAGACTGGTGAGACTGGAGCTGTTCCTGCTGGATCGGGTGAGGCCACGTCTGGGCCCGCATCTGGATCTGTGACTGAGAGCGGTACGCATCAGGCTGGGGCAGGTAATCTGTGGAGTGGGGTTTAGGGTTTGGATATTGGTCTTGTATCTGTGGAGGAGAGACCGGCTGAGGTCTTAACCTCTGGGCTTTTGAATGTTTCGGTCGGTTTGTTGCGTGGTATTGATCCAGTCTTGGTTGATCAGTCTTGGCTTGACTGCTTCCTTCTGGTCTGGGTTGTGTATGTCCACCCAGAATCCTTCCAGGCCTCCCTCCTCTGTGGGTCTGGGCTCTCCTGCGTGTTTCATAGTACTCTTGTGGTGTGATGTTGGAGCTGAGGGGTTCTCCCACCCTCACAGAACTCCTGATGTTCCCTGCTCCATTCCACTGCAGGACCTCACCGAGCTGTCCCTCGAGTCGGGTCACACGCAGCACCTGGTTTTTCAGGGATTCCTGCAACCCCTTCAGCCCCATTAACAGTTCATCACGCTGGGCTTGAAGGGCAGCCAGCCTTTCCTCCTGGCTCTGGAGCTCCAGGGTAAGGTTGGAGAAGTCCTGACCAAGATCAAGCTTCTGTCTCTGACGTCGGTTCACCCTCAGGTTCCTCTCCATCAAAGCCAGACGACCCTCCATCCGCTTACTCTTTTTCTCAAGCTTCCTACTCCACTCCCTGGGATGATGAACAACATAAGAATGTTTTCCTTTAATTCATGTGTTACTCGTAATACTTTTTTTTTGTTTTGCCATGCACATTATGAGTAAAGTTGTCAGTCGTAATGATGTTTATGGAACTAACATAATGTATATGTCGTATATTGACATATCTGGAAAATATGATGTTGGATGCATCATATTGGATGGATGCATTTTAAACATATCGCCACAGAGTAGATTTTTTAAATATGGAAAATACTGAATTACTTTAGTTGTATAAGGAGGAATGTTGTCCAAAAGCTGCTCTGTTAATCATTACCTCTCATCCTGCAACAAGAACAGATGCTAAAGGGAAGAGCCACCCACTCAACATTTCAGATATCCCAACATAAGATGTTTTTGAAGTAATGTTGCGACCCACGTCACAGCGCTAGTAGCAATTTTGTCAGATTTAACATGCCAAGGATATAATCCCTGTCTTTTTATGAACTGGACTACATTAAACTGGACTGTACTCAAATTGCCCTCCCTCTGCTCTTAACTCTCTGCTTTCCAGAAAACCTTGCCAAATAAAACCAGCATGCAGGAGTTCGTCACATCTGTAGTGAGTGATTTTTCCCCAGCTCTAACCTGAGACCCTCTATCTCCTGCGTTGTGCTCTGCTTTAGGTGCTCAAGGTCCTGTGACATGTGGTGGTAATGGTCATTCAGGTCTTGAACGCGGCTCTCCAGCCCCGGTGAGGAGTTCCTGTTCTGGTTCAGGGCCAACATGTCCAAACGGGCCTGGGTCAGCGCCTGGAACTGCTGGAACTAATCAAAGAAGAAATGGATTTCTGCAGCTGTTTGGTAACTGATTTGAAGATCAGGAAAATATTCAAAATCTCCAGAAGAAAAAAAACATACATGTGTGTGATGACTTTATACCTTGGACGATCAGTACTTTTAAATGACTAACTTGTCTGGGAGCAGTACAAAAACAGAGAGGGGTTTACAGGACAGACATGACTAAATGTTTTGTTAGTTTCATAAATCCAAAATTAAGTCCAATACCTCAGTGTTTTGGAGATTTAATTAATAAGAGTTCCCAATGTGAGGTAATAAAGTCTTTGGATCTGTAGCTCCCAAATAAATAAAAACATATCATTTTATCATAAAATTTCATCTTTCTACATTTGTTGTTTTGCTGTTTTTGTTTTACTAAAATCCAATTTTTTAAAATGGAAAGTGTCCTTAGAGTTAAGACTTTAATCCCAAGGAGTGCACAGGTTTGGTTTTATTATGAAATTGGAGTGCATTTTAATTTCCACTTATATTATAATGGGATATAAACACATATAGTAAGTCATTGGAAAAACTTGAAATAAACCCAGCAATTGCAGAGAGCCACCTTTTTGCAGAGGGGTCAGATAATCAACTATGACACACTTAAACTGATGTAGCACCAACTGTTTGGTCAATATCACAACTGCTACTGTAATAACTTGGCATCACTTAAAAAAGTAACAGTATGATAATAGCATACCAATCTTGTTAATCTAATAAAAAATCCCATTACACTGATGAAGGTTAACTATTGTAAACACACACATACACAGTCTGATCCAAGCTGACCTGTTCGTTGAGCCGTCGTAGTTTCTGGGACACAAGATCAATTCCCTGCACCTTTCCGCACTGAAACTGTGGCAGAAGCATGTGAACCAGGATCAGGGGCCAGTGGCCGGTCTTGAGGCTGCCCATGGTGCAGTAGAGCTGGGATAACAAACAGCCGGGAGCTTGGGTTCCTGTGTGGAAGTGTGGAGGTGAAGCAACAAATATAGGAGAGAAAGAAGTACACACACACTATAAACTCCCACAGACTGGGACAAAAACACACTTTCCATTTTCCACAACATCATTGGGGAGCTGAGAGGACATGCAGATGGATTTAACAGATACTCAGCCTCTCACCGTATCACTCTCCTACACAAATTTACACAAAGAAAAGAGAAGTAAACTGTTCAAATCACTCCAGCAATTAATGTTCACTATTTTATTCTAATGCAGAATAATAAAAGCACATCCCTAAATCCTTCTTTAAGGATGTCCATGATTTCTATGTTATGTTATTTCTCTACTGCATCACCACCTGAATTTTTTATTGATACTTATACTTATACTTTTATAAAGTATAAGAATTATACACTTTTATTGAAACTTTTATGACCTTCCTGTCAGACAAATGATTGTTCCATATTGGTCAGTAAAAGTGGGAAAAGGGAAGTTCTGTCACAGATCATAACTTTAACAAACCTGTAACATGCCCTCAGTTTCCCTCAACTCAATAAATGTGTATGCTTTTATTTGTGTGGTGCTGTAAGAGTACGGTACATCTCATGATGAGTGGGCTGAGGGGGGAAGCAGCCTGTACTTTCCTCTCCCCTGACCCACTGACAAGGGATCTGACTGTCGTCTTCTTCTGCTTTCCCTTTGTATGGCTCAATCCAAGAATCATGTTGTTACCTCTCTTCTGCTTTCTGCTCATGACATTGTACAATACCGTGGCTTCATCTACACTGGACTTTGAAAATGAACTATTGAGGGCAGAAAGTAACATGTATCTGTAAGTTGTTTCAATGAGAATCTGACCAATCTTATTTTGCAAAGCCAATGTAGATTCATTTGAACATCCACGAACAGCTGATATTTTGGGTACAGTTTTTATTTTGTGCAATCATTCATCATTTCTCTAGAAAAGCAACTAAAACTCTACCCCAAAATTTACTGAAAATATTAAATCATCAGTTTTTCATTGATTTATCATTAATGAAAAGAAAGAAAAGAAAAATGTAAGAGCAATTGTGAGAGCAATGTATTTAAGATGTTCAATAATTCACACCATGAATGTTTCACTTGTGAAAGTCCAGTGTAAACAGTTTCCAGTTTCATTTTCATTATGACAGTTTTCTGTCTGTCAGCCTGGAAAATCCACAAGTGCACATTGCCCACAGGAAGATAAAGCTTAATACTTGAGCAGAGTGGATACGACTGCTCTTAAACAAATGAGTCTTTGGATTGAAACAGCCTGCCTTCTTTTTTCTTGCCTGCCTGTAAACAAGACTCACCTGTGCTGCAAGCTTCATTATGGTCAAGATTTAGAGAACAACATTTTGTTTAATTTTAGAAATATTTCATTTTTCTTGAGGACGATGAACAAATAGTAAATACGTTAAACAGATTATATAAATCCGATACTTTGATAAAGGCTGCTGTCATCATGTCAGCACACATGAATGAAGAGACTCCACTGCTGAAGAGAAGACTAACATCATCTGAATCCCAGGTTGGAAACATTTCACTAATTGTAATTTGTCTAAAAGTCCTAACAATAGCTCGTTGATTCTGTTTGTCATTGTTTAATTTAAGACATTATGAACAAAAAAGACAAATTCATCTCTTTCAATTCTCATCTCTTGTTTATATGTTAGGATTAGAGTCTAACATATTGTTTTGTGGTGTGAAGTTTGATGCTCAGTAGCCATGTTTCTTTTTCTTTTGTTTTGTTTGAATTGATGGCAAATTAGTTCTAAGATAGTCAAGCCAGCTTTGTGCAACAGATGAATTTAGACGTCTGTGTGAGGACTGCCAGTTGGATTTAAGTCATAGTTAAAGTCTGTCTTTATGAAATTGGCCCTTGATTGTCAAAAACCCAAATAGTTGATTTATTTACACAGTGCAACACACATGTAATCCAAAAGTGAAAAGAAAACAACCAACTTGCAAACTTGGCTTGACTGAGGAACAACTGCATGAACTAAAGGCATGATCATGTGCACACAGACTTCCTTCCCTTCCCCATGACAAACAATAGTTCCCTTAATCAAGCTCTAAAATCTTCAGCACACGTCCCTGACACCTAAAACAGGTAAATGACAAATGTTTTTTTGCATTAGTTTAAATCATTTGTACAAAAGGCTTTCAACATTATTCACCATTTGGCAGGAAAAGTTCTATAATCAGTAGAAAACTAATTCTAATTAACATGACATTAAAACTAAGACTGCAGACAATTCAACATGACTTTTGTTTAGAATAGTGTAATTTATAGTTCTCCCCTTTTCTTTATCTCACTTAAGTGCTGCACAGAGTAATACTTGCTGTGAAGTTTTTCATTTCCCTGAGACCTCTTGTCACTCATGCAGACAATACTGTGTGTAAACCCACAACACACACCACCTCCTCTCTCTACAGGATGAGCTCACTGGACAACACTTCCAAAAGCCAAGTGCACATATTTATGAATTTATTTCATTTATTTCTGTGAAAAGAACTTCAGTATTTACTCTTATCTTAAAGAAAGGATTTTTGCCCCATGCTCAATATTTGTGAAAGTTATCTCCTTATTTCTAAATCATCCATATCCGTTAATCCCAGATCAAAAACTCCAAACTGTTCCTGGCCGTTTTCTCGGCCGTCCTGGGGAACTTCAGCTTCGGTTACTCCCTGGTCTTCTCGTCCCCCGTGCTGCCACAGCTCAAGAGTCCCGATGCTGACCCTCGGCTCAGGATGGACACAGAGAAGGCCGCGTGGTTCGGCTCAATCTATTCACTGGGTGCAGCGGCCGGAGGGCTGGGAGCAATGCTGCTCAACGACATGGTTGGGCGCAAGCTGAGCATCATGATGTCAGCAGTGCCATCGACTATTGGGTGGGTCAAAGAAACAGCATACAGGCATCAGACGGTGCTCTGAGTAATGTACATGAGTACAATTATGAAGCATTTGTGCTTAAGTATTTCTATGTTATCTGCTATACTTCTACATGCATTACATTTCATGTTATACTTTTTATTCCACTACATTTGTTTGACAGCTGTAGCTACCAGTTACTTTGCAAATTGTTTTCAATTACCACATATAGATCTCTAGTGAGGTGAATGTTGCGTGTGGCTATAATAACATGTCACTAAACTCTATGAAGTAATAAAAATGATAACACAGTAAGCAGTCCCACCCTAACAGGTACAACTAGAATGGCACTCAGAGGAGCATATACCTCCGCCAAGGCCAAGCAATCCTACTCATGCCTGTGAGATTATTATTCAGATCTACACTAAACTGAACCAATTTGCACAGAACATGTTGGAGGGATGGGGCATGAGCCAGGGAAGAAGCTATTACATTTTGGTGCAGATATGGTTACTGCACTACATGATTAAAGCAGAGAGTTTTGCAGAAGGAGGCATTCATTAATGGTATCTATTTAACTGTACCCTGCGGTGCACAAACCACAGAATGCTATAATTTATTCAAAAGTGCACACACAGCAGTAAAAACATGATGCCTTTGAAATCATTGAGCCTGCATGTACTACTTTTTTCTTCTGATCTGTATATGTGTCTTAGATACATGCTTATGGGAGGGGCTGTGGACTTGTGGATGCTCCTTGTTGGTCGCTTCCTTACAGGTGTCGCCGGTGGGATGACAGCGGCATCCATTCCTGTAGGTCACCATGGTTACAGATACAAAATTGCACATGTATATGTGATTTACACTTGTGTTCATGTTACTGTTTGTGTGTCTTTTGTGTGCTTATGTCACAGGTTTACATCTCAGAGATCTCCCACAAAGGAGTGAGAGGAGCTCTGGGCTCCTGCCCTCAGGTCACTGCTGTGTTTGGGACCCTGGCGCTCTACGCCCTGAGTAAGAATATACCAACACGGCTGCATTAATACCATTACTGAAAGTAACATTCATTTTTTACACATTTAGCGGCTCAGTGTTTTCCTTAGACACAGGTTTGATGGCTGTAAGTTGACACAGTGGCAAAGACGTGAGAATCAACAATTAAGTTGAAGTTAATAAACACAAATAGAGATATCATGCATTTCTTTAGGTGGTGAGGTTGTAACTGGCTCAGCGTGGATAATATTGAGACATTACACATGTTGTGATATTTTTAGTGGCAGCAGCCATTGCTTTTCTGCTCTGTAGCTCATGCTATCATAATCTCAACATGACGATGTGATGTGATGTACAGGTCTGGTGGTTCCGTGGCGGTGGCTGGCAATAGCCGGGGAGGTTCCAGCTCTGTTTATGGTTGTGCTGCTTGTGTTCATGCCCTCCTCTCCCAGGAGGCTCCTCTCCTTGGGGCGAGAGCAGCAGGCTGAGAGAGCCCTCCGCTGGCTGAGGGGGAGTCACTACGACACACAAATCGAGCTCAGTGCCATACAAGTAAGAGACAGATAGCTGCTGGAATGTTTTTAACAACTTAAAGGGGACAATTCTGTCGACTTGAGGAGATCAGCTAAAGATGCACTGAGGTTTTACGGGGAACACACATGTGGTTTACATTCTAGAGGAGTTTTAAAGTAAATATAAACTAGTACATGTATGTGAGTTTTACATTTCTACCAATGCAGCACAGCATCAACACACAGAGTAGAGTCACATGGTCCCAGCTTGCCACACCCGTTTACTACCGGCCAATCATTATCTCAGTGGTGATGCGTTTCCTGCAGCAAATGACGGGCGTCACGCCCATTCTGGTCTACATGGAGCCCATCTTTGCCAAGAGCAAAGTTTCCCTGGCGCCTAAGTATGAGATATATCCTATTTAACTGTATTTATCTATTATCTAATTATATTATCTATCGAATACAGACCTATTCTCATTTTGTATCTGTCAGGTATGATGCTGCCATTGTAGGTGCCGTCCGCCTCTTTTCTGTTGCCGTGGCAGCCAGTCTGATGGACAAGGCTGGGCGCAAAGCCCTGCTGTACACGTCAAGCATGCTGATGTTCCTGTCCACTCTGACTCTGACCATGATCTCCCACACCACGCCTTGCCCTCCAGGCCCCTCTCCTCCAAACCTCACAATGAGTTTGAACTACAGCCCCCATAATGACATCGGAAACTCTTTAGAGGCCAGTTCAGCAGGCCTCATTCCCCTCATCAGCACCATGGTGTTTATATTTGGTGAGTGCTGAGAGCATCTTTGAACTCTTGTTGAAAATCAATGTTTTCCCAAATCACACTGTTGTCTTCAGGGATGAAAATGCCGGTCAGTCCGTCTACCGCTTTGTTTCAGACTGAAATATCTACTGGTATAAATAGCTACTGGATGGATTGGCATGAAATCTTAGATACACAGATATTTGTGTTCTCCTGAGGACTAATTGTATTGACACTGATCCCTTGGCTTTTCCTCTATAGCACCACCAACATCTTGACAACTATTGGCTAAATTTTCATGAAATTTGGTACAGATTTTGAAATCCCAGAGAAGATGGATTATAATAACTCTGGTAATCCCATGTCAGCGCACTAAACTCACCTTGGTTAACCTAAACATCAGCATGTTAGTATTATCATTGGGGGCATGTTAGCATGGATGTTAGCACTTAGCTCAAAGCACCAGTGAGCCTAAGCACAGCTTCAAAGAACTGCTAGCCTGGCTGTAGACTCTTGTTTTTGGTTCAGTTCAGTTCACACCACACAGATACAAGTAAAATAGCACTTAAAAATAAATATAGAGACACAGTTAGCTTGTTCATTGGGTGGAGATTTGATATCCTGCCAGGCATGTGTCCCTGTATTTAATGAAGCATGTGCTTTTTAGCAGTAATTGACCTTTTGTCTCGTTCCAACAAGTTAAGACCTGTTATGTCCTTAGGACATTTTGTTATACTTAGCTCTTGAAGCGTGATTAACCACTGTTTATTACACATCAACATCTGCTCGTACTCATGAAACCCTGTGTTTTCAGTTGTTAAATTGGTTTCATTTATGGTCTCACGCCTTACATAACAGTATTGTTATGTAGTGCAACTTAGATTCAAGTGTTATCTCTCCAAAATCAGAGCTTAAGGAGTAGCTTCCTTTTTTTGGTGCCATTATTGTGCTATTATATCATCTTCTTTTATATGAGCTGTTTGCTTTGTCATCATAATGTTGGATGTCTCCTAGGATACGCCATGGGATGGGGCCCAATCACATGGCTGCTGATGTCAGAGGTGTTGCCGCTGGTTGCCAGGGGCGTGGCTTCAGGTCTGTGTGTTACTGTCAGCTGGTTAACAGCCTTCATGCTCACCCACGCCTTCACACACCTTGTGGACAATTACGGCCTGTACGTGCCGTACCTGTGTTTCACAGTGGTTTGTGTCGTCTGCCTGCTGTTCAACGCCGTGTGCATCCCAGAGACTCGCGGCCGCTCGCTGGAGGAAATAGAGAACTATTTCAGGACAGGCCGTACATTCACCATCAGACGGAGTCAATCCACTGCACAGTCCGGCTGAGACTCATAGATCCCTTTGGTCAAAAATGAGTCGTTCACATGATGTGGCTCGAAAGACGGGCTACTGTAAAGAGATATGTTCAAATTAACATGTATCTACCACAATAATTCCTGAGCATAGACTGACCACTGTAGGTCAAAGATCACCAAGGCTGAGTTCAACAGACTAAAATCAATCACCATTATGTCAAGATGCACGTCACTGTTTTTACATCTAAATAATAAACATGTTACAACAATAAGATTGTTATTTGTAAATGTACAAGTTTCCTTTCTTACATTCCAACACAATAATAATAACATTTGATAAGTATAATATTAAATAATACTTATCCAGCCTATGGTGAGATCATTTACCTTTGCTGCTTTAACACACACAAACATGGCAGCAACAACTGTTTCAGAGTATTTTACAGGTGACACACTAGTGAAACTAATGTAACAGTGTTTTTAAAGTATTAACAAGATCAAGTTTAATCACAGCCTTAGTTCACTGGTAAGTGGGCATGGTGAAAACACATGAACTCTGATATGTCTTCTTGTAAATAAAATGGTGGACTCATTGCTCCACTTTGCATCACTTTGCCATTATTTTCCCAGTGATACATCAGAACACCATGTTGTGGTCTCACTTACATACTCTTTTGTCATGTCTACATGCTCTTTATGGTATTTTGGTCCATCTTGTATTCCCACTGCGACATTTGACAGACTGAATTTGAATGCTAACTTTGTAGCCACAGACGGTCTCAGTGTAAAATATGATCCAGTTCACACAAAGTCACATGTTCTGTGTTTTCAGCAGCAGCAGCAATTAATTTTTATTTATGAGCATGACAGAGTATCACCTGCATGAACCATCTTCAACAGAATATGTGGTAAAGAAGAAGACATAGCACTGCTGCGCCGTTGACTGACGGGTGATCTCTGAGAGGTGTGGTGCACACATGGCACAGTAGTGAGCAGTAACACCAGATTTGTAGGTGGTGCTGATTTTGTTGCAGGTTGGACCATTATTTTGTTACGTTACAGTCGTCAGTTATGGAGGATAGGTATTTCTTCATTTATACAATATATGTTACATTGGTTAACATGTAAAGACTTCAGCTACAAAATCTAAATATACATAAAGTTTAGAATGCAAATAAACTTGTACATAGATTTTAGAAAAGTTTAACCATGTGAACAGGTTGTCAACTCTCTAAAAAAAAAACAGGTCCATCATCTTCTGTGCAGCTAAAACAAGACGACGGGAAGTATTGTTTGGCTCAGCAGGCCTGGTCACATGCCACAGTGTCCTCTGTGTCATAGGTTTGAGTCTGACTCACCAAATGATGCACATCACTGACCAGTACCTCCCCAATCTCCAAGTTGTCTATAGTAACCCAATGGAACTAGGAATGTCTTCCTGTTATTCTGGCCATCCACTGTCAGTAGGTATTATAATACATTAGAGAGTTTGAAGGGACATACCTATCATATTACAGAGATAATTATCTGCATGTTTGTAGTCATATTTAAATCTGTGTAGTCTGGGTCTGTACAGTGTTTGATTGACATGGACGGAAGAAGGGACAACACTCTGCAGGTTTCGGTGTGTTTGTGTATGTGTATGTGTGTGTGTGTGTGTGTGTGTGTGTGTGTGTGTGTGTGCGTTTTACACACCTTAATAAAGCAGTTCAGTGGGACAAAAGCTTTAATACAGCATTAGTGCAGGAATCTTTGGGTTGTGCTTATGAACAAGTACAGAAAACCTTTTTAAAAATATGAAACAATTGCTAAAGTGATGTGACTTTACATTTCTGACCCCATTGTGTTGTTTGTTGGTATATTTCTCAGTGGTTTATTGGTTGAGTATCAAGTTTCAGCTTTTTATAAACACCAATGAAAGAAATCATATATATCATATATCCTATCATATAATACTGTATGATGTTGGACCAAGGCTAATGCAAAGATTTGGGCACTCTGTTGAAGCTGTGCTTAATGTCAGGAACCCATTAATCACACACACACACACACACACACACACACACACACACACACACACACACACAAACACTTGTTAATAAGCACAACCTAAAGATTCCTGCACTAATGCTGTATTAAAGCTTTTGTCCCACCCTGTCACCAATGAACTGCTTTATTAAGGTGTGGCTAACACACACACACACACACTGCTAAAAGATACATGTTGCTATGGAAGATATGTATCTGCAGATGATTGGTCTGTGTGCGCTTGTGTGTAATGCTTGGTGTAGTTGAGTCGTTTGTGTCACCTGAAATATTGATCGATTATATACCAGAATATTGTTGTATATTGTTGGAAGTTGTTGTTACCTGTTTCAAGAAAATTCATAAACAGTAAGTGAGATAGTACTGTTTGTTCTTTTTGTTTTTTGTTTTTTTAATTCTTTTAATTCCATGTCAGTTTCTTTTGTGTCTTATGAAACACCTCATCAGAAACATCAACTCCTCTCCACTTAAAAAATTAAAACATATTGTGTGTCTGATTCACATAAAACTCCTAAAAAGAAATAATTCCTTAAAAAGAACATTGAATTAAAACAAGATACATGTGGTTATTAATAAATACATTTTAAACATATTGTCATATATTTCTTATATATAAACAGATGCTCAGATGGATAAGAAGAAAGACAGACACAATAGTGATAGAAGGAGAGGCATCGGTGGAAGAACACACAGACAGCGTCTCACAGCTTTTATCCAATCTATTTTTGTTTCTGATTGTACCCACCTCCTTCCTGCCTCACTCTTCCTTCACCCCTCCCACCTTTCTCACCATCTGCTGCTGCGTTCACTGGGTGTTTTTTTTTTTCTCTAGTACCAAAATGTTTTGTCACTGTCAAGACAGACAGCATGAAATTTTGATATTGATATCTGTTATACTGATGAGTGTGTCTTCACACATTCACTTCACACTTGATATACACTGATGGTAAGAATATGTTTGACTGCTCTGGGATTCAGCCTCAATTGATCATTTTAATTAATTAATTGTTCCTTCTTCTGGTTTAAGGAGGAAGGGGGTGGAGGGTTGTTGCTGTCGGATGAAATAACTAAAAATACTTGCGTATCTAATTTCTTCTATTTTCCCGTTTTTGACTTTTGGAGTTCGTCCTTTTTCCTGACATTATGTTTGTGATATACTAATAAAAAAAACGTATACTTGCGTTTTCTCTACGTCTTAAATAACAAGGTGTACCACAAGGCTCAATCCTAGGACCAAGTCAACACTCAGTGCACAGATGTTGTATGACCTATAATGTTATGCAGATGATGCTCAACTATGCCTTTTAAGTAAGACAAATTACATCATTGTTTCAAATAGGATGTCTTAGAAATGTCTGCAGTTTAACTGTTGCTCTTGACATAGGACATCTTTGATTTTAAATCGACAGTAGTTCAGCATCAATATCAAGGCAGCATATAAAAATTTAGGCAACAGTGAGAACTACAAAAAATACAAACTCTTATTTAGTCATGTTCATGAGTCGAAGCAGAAAGTGGAAGTAATGCACCAAAAAGTTGTTTGCCAACCACCAAAAATCATCATCAGAAGAAGAAGAACTGTGTTTTACAGGGGCACCTTGCATGTGAACTGACATCATAGTACATCTTTTACCGAACAACTGTAATGAAGCCAGTGGAAGAGTTATATTTGTAGACCAATCTGTTTATAGTGGTCCTGCTTTATGACAAAATTTCTTGGCTTTTAAAAGTAGTGTCTGTCTGTGGTCCTGTAGTAGTGTACAGTAATAAGCTATTGGGGATGGATGGGTAGGAGGAGGTTCTACTAAAAAAGAATAGCTCAGCGGCTCTTTAAAAAAAATAAAGAGGTGAATGTGAAGTAATTCACGTTAATCTGTCTGAACTGAACTGTTCTTTCTGCTTACAACAAAAGACAAAATAAATAGATGACAATGATAATGACAAATAAACCTGTTTCTTATTTTTTGTTTATTTTATTTATTCATTTTTTACCAATAGGGATTTTTTGGAAGATTTTTCTATTTTGTCCATACAGAACTTTACTACTTTATAATTATCCCATTACTTGTTCCTCTGGTTTCCAAAGTGTCTGTACACTGATTAAAGCTCAATATCATTATAAATTGTGTACTCTATAAGTGGGTATGAAAATTGGATTAATGAGAATTTCCGTTCGTATCAACAACAGGATTATCCCCTGCCTTGCAATCCCAATTTATACCATACATAACTCACACATGCCCAAATGAAAACTGGATTGGTTTATCCTCTGGAATGTTGTTCATCAGGCCCATCGAAACACACACACACAAACGCACGCACGCACGCATGCACGCACGCACACACACATACACACACACACACACACACACACACACACACACACACACACACACACATACACACTACCGCCTCACCCTATTCAGCTGACATAATGTTCAGAGGCAACACCCCACCATCTCGAACACACCCTTACAGTAGATCGTTCATAATGATGAGATATCCTGAGGTTAAACTGTAATCTTTTACATTCACCTAATGTTAAAAAGTCTGCAGTGTTGGCATGAATGGCCTTTTAGAAATGCGCCTCAGGTTGGAAGGTCATTGATTCAAATCCCTACACATTTTTTTCAAGCTTCCCTCAACATACGTATAAGGCGTGGTTAGGCAACGCAATCAACCCCCAGTGACCAGCAGTATAAAAATGTGGTTGAACTGGCCTGCTCCCAGCTGAGTGAAAGAAAATGCAGACCTTCACAGACATTTTTGAGATGAAATTGGATGCTAACATGATAAAAAGGGTTATAAATAAAATTAAATGTGCCACATTCATGTGGGCAAAATAGAGCCAAGAGACATAAAAGCACCAAATTTGGCATCAGTCACTGCATTGTCTGCAGTTTGGATAGCCAGGCTTCTCAACGCTGCATCTATCACCAACTCCTAGTAGCCTAATGTTCATTACTGGCAAAAAATCAAATGTTGCTTTGATTTTCTTTGGGTGTATGTATCCAGCTTTTACTGTCTGTTTGCAGCACCACCCTTACAGGAATAGTTTGACATTTTTAGCATCACACTTATTTTCTTTCTGGTGGACAGTTGACCTCGATCAGGATTGATACCACTCTGTCTGTAAATAGGGCCGTCAATCAGTTATCATACCAAATTGGTCATTCTACACCTTGGTGTTATTAAACCAACTTCATTTACTTGTGAGCTTCACAAGTGTTTTATTAGGCAGATTTTGTTTTTCTTTGGATGGAGCTGTTAGCTGCTAGCTAGCTAGCTGGTTACCGTAGACTTCACTCTTTACAAACGTACAGCATTCATAGTGACATAATTCCACACAAAATCATGCAGAACAGCTCAAAAATCTTCCTTTAACACAGCCTCTCAGGGCAGAGCCTTATATGTTTGTGAGTTGCTTCATTTGAAAAATCTCATTGGTTTGAGTGGGCGAGTTTTTAATGCCTTGTTCTATGGCGGCTCCTCTGTGCAGATATGAGAAACATCCATGAGAAATGCCCTGAATTCTTGTCATATTTTGTGAATGTGTGTTAATGTGTGTAAACTGATGTTGCCCAGACTTCGTTCATGGCCTTCCAGTCCCATCCCAGGACAAAAAAAACTATGCTTCAAGTCACACTTACACACACTCCCTCGATTATTTTCAAGAAACAATAGACAAATGAAAAAGAAGAACATAACAGTATTTGGAAGTTACACCTAAACCACAGAGTGACTCACCCTTGCTGTATATTTACGTCTTTGTCGGTGAGGGTGGGGATGTGGGTGTGTCCAGGGAAAGGCTTGTAGAGGTACAGGTGTGACAGGTGGATATCTCAGCTACAACCTGTCTGGACTCTACATCAGCAGGATCAAACACACATCTCAGCACAGTGACAGCAACACCTGGCCAAGGTAAGAAATGAATATGTGTACAGAGAGAGGATTGGATTTCATACTGCAGTAGTGAATATAGGCTTTATAGTGTTTAGTGTTTCTTGGGTTTGTAAGAAATGATTGAAAGCTGAAGATATAACAGCTTTGTCATTTGTGCCCATACGATGGCAGAGATGATTTAACTTGTAACTATCTTACACAAAAAATGGGTTTGATGACAGAAAAAGAAAAATGACAGAGTACGTTTTGGCCAATTTTAATGCCAAGTTATTCAGCACAAAGGAAATCAAAAGAAAGTTAAATGCTCAGGCTGCAAAGGTGATTGGATAATTATACAAAAGTAGATATAATAAAAGAAAAACGCAGCCCAAGTGCAATGTACAGCATTTTGTTTCTCAAAGAGAGAATCCTGTTAATGAATTTATTGTGACCTAAATCTGTTATCTCTTTACTGCTGGATCACGATGACAGACACAACAGGTTTTATAGGCTCCAGCTCAGCCTGGAGGAACATTTCAGATAGGAAGAAATTTTTCCTGTTCACCCCCTATTTCATAATCTTTCTATTTGTTATTCTTTTTTTGTGTATTTGGTATTTGAAGTTTTGAACAATATGTACAGCCATGGGTGTTGCCCAGGGTGCATGCAGCTGTGATAATAGCCCAGCTCTTGTTGTGTGACGTTGAGTTTTTCTGTTTGGAGTGAAATTGTCATTCAGCTGAACTGAATGTGTGTATGTGTGAACGTGACTGATTTCTAGTCATTCCTGCTGCAGGCAGTAAGACACTTTCTCTCAGAGTGTATTTCTTGGAGAGAATGGGACGGTCGGTTGTAAACTCATTTCAAAAGCCACTTTGCTCTAACCACAAATTAGTAAAAGAGAGATATTTTGGATGTTAATGGATTTGATCCAATGTTTCTCTGGATATGTGTGGTTGTTGTTCTAATGCAATTTTACTTTCACATGTCCCTCTGCTGGTCTCGCTCTTGATGGCAGTCACAGATAGTAGCAGCAGTATTGTTAGCAATTTTAGTGCTAAGAGTAGTTGTTCCAGCAGAGGAGAAAAATTATTTGTTTTTTTTGTCCTTTTTTCCATTTTTGTGTTTGACTTTTTAAAGCTTCTGGCAGCAGTCTTTTAATTTCCTCTAAAATACATGTTTGGATCAAATTTCTTTTTATGTGAAACAAATATACAGCCTGTGGGGTGAGCCTGTGTTTTGGCTGATTGAGAATTGAGGTGATACTAACGATCATGAAGCGATAAGTGGTTAATTGGGTAATTTCCACATCTAAACTACCCCTTTCTTTGTCATTAAAATGCATTCTTCCTTCCCACTCTCTCTCACATAGAATCAGAGAGTCAGGTTCGACCGGCACAGATGTTTATATAAACTACAGTAAGGTGACACACATGACTCATGGTGATAAATCAGCCTGCTCTGCATCAGAAAGAGCAAGTTTGTGGCCGATCTACTCTTCAATTACAGCTGAAGCATTTCCCTTGGAAATTGACCAAAAGTGGCTGCCAGTGTCCAGATTTTTTCAATCAGTCTCACTCATTTCTTCCTCCATGAAGCCACACCCAGGCACCTGCTTCACTAATAACGCCTCAGAGACAGCTAGTGCTGACTGAGCTGAGGTCACTAGCCTCAGTCTTCCCTTACAGAGGGCGTTATGTTTGATCTGTAGCCTCTAACTTTTCCCCATTGGCCTTTTAAACTATTTCTGTATTGTGGCAGTCGAATTTTCCGGAAGCTGCACCCAGTCACAGCCTCCATCAGCAGCATTACGTCCTGTCTGATGACAGAAACGTCAGCATAGGAACAATTGGGTATTGGACTTATTGATCTGTCTTTGCCTCCATCTTTCAAAATCAATTCCTCTTTTATCAAGATCTCTTGAACACACCATGGCCTCTATAGCGACATTGCAGTGCTTCTCCAAGCACCATTTTCTCACTGATTGAAATTTACTAAAACTGAACTGAATCTTTCCAACAGCAGCCGTTTCTGGTGCAGTGGGAGTAAGAGAGTGTAAGAGCGACCAGTTGCTCTTCTACCCTGTCAGTCGGCTTTTACTGTAGCTCTTTGTCAAATCAGGCAAACTGGTTGCTGCCAAGAATCAGTCTGGAAGAAATGAAATGTAAAATGTTGACACTGTGGAGAAACACAGAAACACATTTCTTCATTTACCAGACAGCAAAACTGACACATTTTGGGATGTTGGGATTTTTTGGACAGTTTTTGGAGTGAAGTATTTTACCAATTTTTTGACACTACAGTTACACCACATGATGTCAGGGTTTTTTTCCCTTAAATAACCAAACTTGACAGATTTCAGAGGTTTGTGTGAGGCAGCAGTTTAGCCTGCAGTGTATGAGTTCATCATCAGCAGGTTTGGTGACACACCCTCAGTTTCTGTCACATTGAGAAGCATGCAGCTCGGTCGCATTCCTACACCAACATATGGGTGTATACAAGCCCTCTGTGTGTGTGTGTGTGTGTGTGTGTGTGTGTGTGTGTGTGTGTGTGTGTGTGTGTGTATCTGTGTGTGAGATAACAACAAAGTAGTCTGTCATCTACTGCCAATCCAAACTGCGAAGACAAATGACAAACTATGGCTACACCTCAGTGCATGTAACGAATGGTCCGGAGAAAGTGTGTGTGTGTCTGTGTGTATGTGTGTGTGTGTGTGTGTGCGTGTGTGTGTGTGTGTGTGTGGGTGTGGGTGTGTGTCTGCGTGTGAAAAGAAAAGCACTTGTCTGTGTTTCAAGAAGTCATATTGAGAAACTGCGATGCAGAGAGGATGTTACATGATAGTCAAGTTAGTGAGTGTACTGTGTGTCATTTCATGTGTGTGTACATGTGGGGACAGAAATCTGTTCACATACATTGTGGGGACTTCCCATTTTAGGACAAAAAGCAAGTTCCCATAACATTAATCATTATATTCTGGGCTGAAGACTTGGTTTAAGGTCATAAGTCTCGAGGGAATTAGTGTAAGTCAAAGTAATGTCCCCTGAAGTGATGGAAACACGACTGTGTGTGTGCATGAGTGTGCGTGAGAGAGAGAAAACAAATGCTTACTCGTGCTAATGTGTGTTGTTGTGTTTGGTTGTATGAAAAGAGAGACAAAAATAGAAGAGAGAACAGGAGAGAGGTAGAGTCATGTGTCTCTTTAAGCTGCAGGTTTTCCAGTATGGGATCATCCGTTTATCTGGTCGAATGATTCCAGTTTTCCAGTCGGCCTGAAAACCAGGCGGACAACAGTGAGAGTGCAGCAGAGCAGCTGTTTGGTCATGACAAAGGCTGAACTAAACCTGTTCTGTCAGAGGAACTGCCAACGTTACAGTGTGAAGTTACTGATCTGTTAATATGTGAGCAGTTTACACACTAGTTCCTGCATGCAATGAATTACATTTTCCTTATTCGACACAGACATCAGAAAACTGTATGAATCCATCCAAAGAAATGGATGGAACATTTGAAAGTTGTAATGAGACAGTGTTTGGTCATTTGTAGCTCAGACTGGTGTCACATGAAAAGAGTACTAATTATGTTTTAATGAGGCCACGTCCCATTTTGAGAGATTTTTAGAGCAATCGCAGTGATCCCTGACAGGACTGCCACAGACATTCAATCCTTCATTTACAGACCAAGGGGTTAACATTATTGTGAAGCCATTTTGTAAGAGTTAGTGTTAAAGTGTTAAACCTTAAGACTTCCATGAAATGAAACCCCTGTTTTCAAGATAAAATTACCCCCCCACGTAGGGGAAATTCAAATTGACACAGCAGCACAAAAGAAAAGGGAAATGTAATAAAGAAATCGAAAGAGAATAGAAGCAGAATCTAGAATAAATAAGATAAATTAGAAATACTATACACAATAAGATATACAAATGCAAAGTAGACTTTTCTGTGCACATGCAAATATAAGAATAAATGTAAAAAAATATATACATTTTTGATAGCATTTTTGGTTTTTTTCCAGCAATAGCTTTCTATATGTTTTCATCATTATTGGCGGAGTCAGTGTAATCCAGCACACAGTACATATTTTTTAACTGTTATTTCATTGACATCAACCTCACTGTTTACTGTCTCCTAATGTCGTACCAGAGCTGTATTAAGTTACCACTAATACAAACCCAACATTTCCTACTACTGCTGCTTGAAATATACACAGTATATGTGTTTTCTTTTACAGTCAGCTGTAAATATAAACAGTTTTATAAGTATCATTTCAGCCATATTGACCAGAGGAGTTAGATATTGTGATGGGTGATTACTGATGAAGAATGACCAAAATAGATAAATGACAAGTAGAAGTCTAGAGGGGTCGAGTTGTATATTGAAGTATGATGACTTCTCTAGTAAACCTCCAATTTAAATATCACAAATAAAACAAATAAATCCTTGCATCCTTTCAGCAAGTGTTAAGTCTCGCAAGTATTTCGGTGTGAACAAAGAGGCTAACAACCACACCTGAAACATGCCAGCCATCACCCTCCAGACAGAGTCACACACCCACACATTTCCCCCCCGAGGGTGTGGATGACAAGTAACATCCACACAAAGCAGTGTACTGTATATACCCTTGGCTGACAACTAATCCATCACTTTGGGCTAAGTATGCGTCACGAAGGAATGACAGGTGTTTCCATCAGAGGAACGTTGTTAGCTCCATCTAGTGTCAATAAGTATCATCAAATGTGTTGGAGGTGGAGAGGGGATCAGAAACTGTTGTTAAAGTGCCAAGAAAGATATTAGACACGTCCCATAGGGTATTCATGTTTTTTTGTCTTTACTGCTAATGAATAACACCAATCATAACAATCCTTTTTTTGTCTCTGCAGCGCAATGAGTGCAGATGGAAGAAGAGAGCCCCCTCCCTACATCGTACCAGGTGAGCCCAAACTCACACATGCACACACACGTCATCTTCATCGTTGGCATCCAATTGGTTTGTGTCTTTACTTTTTTCTGTCTCTCCTCCCTTCCTCTTTTTACCCCTTTGTGTCTCTTCTTCTGGCCCAGTAGAAGGTCAGGGCGATGGAGTGAAGGTTTACCACGTGCACACGCCTTTCAACCCGGGCACACAGGAGACCCCAGGTAAATGATGATAGTCAAAAACCTTAAATACAATGTATTCTAGCACATTGTTCACATTGTTGATTCACTTTCCTCCCTCCCTTGCTCTCTCCCTCCATCAGTGTACACAAGTGGAGGAGGCGCCCTCAACGCTGGCCTCGGCACCGGCCTCGGCGCTGGCCTCGGTTCAGGTGACTCTGGAGATGGCAGAAGAAAGTTTGTGAGCTATGACACGTCGCTGGGGCGAAATCCAGGCATGACGACCTGCACCTCCTGCCAGCAGCAGGTCATGACCAATGTCGAGTACAAAGCAGGGAAGTACGCCTGGCTGATGTGTTTACTCTTCATCTGCTGCGGGTGAGTGTGTGGTTCGCTTGTAATAGTTTGTCCTATTGGCATCGCCACACAGACTTACTTGAGGCCCCCGAGAAACAGAAACAGTCTACAACATCCAACATCATCTGTTCTCATTCATATTTATTATTTGGCATCAGGATCAGGTGAAACTATTGCAGCTCTCAGGTTTATCCAGCAGACGCAAAGCTGCTGCCTGGGGCACAACAGTTCGTTCATTCAGGGGCTGTAATGACCTTTAGCAACAAGCCTTTTCAAAACAGTGAGCAGCTGATTTTTTTTTTTACATAAATATTTTTATGTAAAAAAAAAAGAAAATGATCAAAACTACAAATGCAGGATCGAAAAAAAACCCAAAGCTAATTAAGGCATACAGCTGCATGACACTAACCCTAACTGTCTGTGTGTGTGTGTGTGTGTGTGTGTGTGTGTGTGTGTGTGTGTGTGTTGCAGGTTAGTCCTGTGCTGCTGCCTGATTCCATTTTTCTTGAAAAACTTCAAGGACGCGTACCACACATGCCCACGCTGCCACAGAGTGCTGCACGTTGAGAAGAAAAAATGCTGTAAATGACGACCATGAGGGCAGAAATGGACCCAAAGAAATAAGAAATAACATCCTGTTACCTTTATCTGTGTTTGGGTTACCTGGTAAAAAACAAGCAGTGGCACCATTTTATGAACCTGGCAGACAAAGGTCACAGTTCAAACGTAGCTTATTTCTAGGGATGAGCTTTTACATTAGCCGAGGTAAAATAAAACATGAATGA
The DNA here is from genome assembly GCF_021018895.1 of Seriola aureovittata. Lineage (NCBI taxonomy): Eukaryota > Metazoa > Chordata > Actinopteri > Carangiformes > Carangidae > Seriola > Seriola aureovittata. The sequence continues at coordinate 18,880,955 of NC_079380.1, read as the reverse complement.
CATCCACATTATATCATATTTTTAGCAAATAGACGAGGAGTGATTGTGTTGTCACAGTTTAAATCTCTGGTGAGAGTAAATCAAACACACCCCATGCACTTTTTTGTTAGCCGTTTTATATTTTTCACATTTCCGACTTCATTCGAAATGAAGGTATTATCACAACTTTTGAATAATTAACAGCAACATAAAACAAGCCAACACGATACATTAGACCAGAGCAGAGAGCAAATATTAGCATATTTTCTCATCTGCAGTTATTGCACAATAAATTTGTGTTGATATTGTTTTGTTACAAGTTTTTAATCAAAAATTTCACTCTGTAAAAACACACTCTGTAGTTCATTTGTGTTATATTTATATGTTGTCAGCCATAATAAACTCTTATAATTCTTATATGAAGGGACGAAGGGCAATCTTAGTAAGCATGAATTTCAAAGAAAAGCTTATATCATGTACAACAGCAGCTGTAAATATGATTTTGACTTTTGCTTGGATCATTTGAATCTTTACCTCCCAACAAGGATTTGTCCATGTGTTTTGGTTACAGTGGCAAGGACAATGCAAAATTGAAGCATTACTGTTCTATGATATGATGTGTTCACTGAGTCACTGATCAAGACATTTTGAATAATAGTAATAATATTAATAAATAATATATTATATAACGAATAAAATATGGTCATTCTATTCATAGTTTGAATATTTAAAATCCCTTTTTGGTCATCCCAGAGAAATATGTTTTTGTCTTGTTTACTCTTTCTTTTACAACTTCTTGAAAAAAACATCTTTCCTGCTTCAAGATAAAAAAAAGATGTGTAATGAAATCAGGCGAAATATTGTTGTGAGCTTTGAATCCTCTTCATCTCCGCTCATGTTGTCCCCTGGATGAAACTGAGTATGCTTGGACTTCTGTTATATACTATTAACTATTTTATAATATTATTTCTCTTATAAAAATAGACTCTGTAGACCATACATGGTACTCTGCTGTGCTTGTTTTTTTCTTCTTTTTTCTTGCCCTCCTTTAGAGAGGTCAGAGTTCAGGGCCAACCAGCTCAGCTGTTGGTCACACAATCTTCCTCTTTTTAAACATGCTTGCAAAAAAAATGTAACTTTGAACATCAGCTTTTACTCGACACCTGAGCAAACTGTATCGCCTAGGGTCCAGAACAGCTACTAAATGGACTTTGTGTGAGATTGTTTTGTCAGCAGCTGTTTCCATTGGGCATGAACTTTCAGTCTCAGATGTTTCTGCAAATGCTTTGCATACATAGCAAAGTAGCCAACAATGCCAGTGATGTAAATGTGCTGCATTAAGTTATTAGCCATGCTAGTAGCTGTAGTGTTGGTAGGTCTGACTGGTCATGACTGAAACAGCATGTACAGCATATAGCATATAGCATGGCTGTAGACTTGGGCCACATAGTGTTTCCTCTGGCCCTCATACGGCATGACTGTCATTTGCCATTTCAACATCCAGGCCAGTTCTGGTGCACACACAGAAAAATCCCCAAGCTTTCAGCCAACACTGAAGAGTAACATCTGGAATCAGCCCAGGTGTGTAAGTACATGGGCCAGAATCAGGCCAAGTTCTCAGGCATATGTTGGGCCAGACATTTTATCTTGCTTCCTTTAACAGACAGGCAACAACAATGTGCACTCTTCTGCGAACGATCACTGAGTGAAACATCACTGTCAGCTTGTATCTGGACCTGAGCCTGTGAATGTGTCTTAGGATCCTCAAACATACTGTATGGCTCTGTAGTTTATGAAAACATTAACGGGCTGTAGGCGAGTTTTAGATGTCTCTGAAAATTCTCAGTCATCTCCAAGTGGAAGGCAACTTTAAATGTTAAATAATTCCACATTTTGGGAATGATGCTTATTAGCTATTTTGTCGAGTTGGACAATAAGATCGATGTCACAATCTTGTTTGCCAGTTAAATACATGGTTACTGCTAGCAGCTGCTTAGCTTAGCACAGCACACACAGCTGGTCCATATCTTGGCTCTGAGCAGTTGTCATGCAACCAGATGAGACTCCTTATAACCCTGAGCTTCAGAGGTGCTCATGAGCTGAATTTGTTACCTTTGGACAGTGTCAGGCTGGCAGTTTACCCTTTTCCAGTATTTATGCTAAGCTAAGCGGTTGCTAGCTGTAACCTTGAATATGCAGTACACATGAGAGTGGTATCAATCTTATCATCCAAATCTCCACCAAAAAACTTCAATGTTTCCCAAAATGTCAAATTATTCCTTTAACAGTGTTTCGTCCCAGTCCAACACTGATATGGACAAGCAGCAGAGTAATGTTTTTGTTTTTATAGAAAATTTTATTCAACATACATTTTCCAGCAAAAAGGCAATATACAGGAATAGTTGTCGTACACTGCTGCTACACTGAGGATTTTAAACTGGAAAAGATCAAATTAAGGTGTGATTCTGCAGGTCATCTTTGTACTGCACTTTTTAACAAGACAAAACCAATGCAGTTAGTTTTGAAAAGAAAAAAAAAAATCCAAATGTAACAGAAAAAAATCGTCAATGGTACATCAGGAACGCAAAATAAAGAAAAAAAAAACCTACACACAAGAAATATGAACACCTGGCTCCTTCTGTACCCAACAACAAAGGCGTGTGTTTCTCTTAAATTTTACATGTTCATATTTTTAAATATACAATTCTTAAATGTTGTCTTTACAGAGCCAGCTATACGCTATTAGGGGAGCATTCCATCTGTGCTTTAAAAAGAAACAAACAAAAAGAAAGAAAGAAAGAAAAATAAATTCATAGGGCTTTAAGTGTTTCTTACAATGCTGGTTTTGTCTCTACACAATCCTCAAACCTGTGGGCTCTAAGTGTCTGCAGCTCCCTACCAAGCACAGCGCAGTTACTGCTCCCAACCACATGGAGGCGACAGTTTCAACCAAGAGAGAAGATGGGAGGGAGACGACGAAGCTCGCGTGTGTGTTTATGTTTAGAGGAGGAATGACTGAGAAAGACATTATGACCCCCCAAAAACAATTTAAAATAAAAGAGAAGGTCAAGGGGGTAATGTCTGTGCGTGTGTGTTCATTTTAAAGTCACTGAACAAGTCAAAACCACAACCAAAATGTACATTTGCCAGTCCTGAGAAACCTCTGACATTTAAGTGCCAACGTGCAAGATGAAATACAGACAAATTTCCTCCTTATTTTTCCCCGTTTATTTTTAAACAGATGCTGTGGATTTTTATTTTATTATACAAGATCTGCAGAAAGAGACAAAAAAAAAATTAATTCATTTTTCCTCCAACCAAACTAAGTGAGAAAGAACTGTGTGTAAACTTGGAAATACTTATTTTTGTAGCACTAAAAGATGGGAGCAAGAAATGTAAAGAACCACATCAGGGCAACTAGTGAGCCGCAGGATGCACACCACATCGCAGCCATTATTTCAAAATATTCTTCTGCAAAACGACCATCTGCCCCTCCCTCTTTTTTTCCTGTCAGTTAGTCCTCGCAAACAACCTTCCATCAAACTCTCCACACAGCAGCATGATGCCTCTTCAAACAACTCTTTATTTAAAAACAACCCCCAAAATAATCTGAAGGAAAAAGAAGCTGGTGAGGTGGGAGACGGAAAAAAAAACAAAAAAAAAAACAAAGTCTAGAAGTTCATATATATATGTATATATATGTATAAATATATATACACACACACACATACATATGTATATGTATATATGTATATATACACATACATATATATACACACTTATATTTATACTGTGTCCCATGTCCTCTCCTCTCCGCTTGTTTTATATTAAAATCCAATTTAATTTCTCCCACTTCCAGACAGGCAACAAAAAACAGGCAGTCAACAGGTAGAGAAGCCAGAAGAAAAACAACCGAACAGCCTCAAACGTAGAGGGAGACAATTAAAAAAATAAAATAAAATAAACAACAAAATAAACAGTCAGGAGGTGGTTGGTGCAGTTTATTTTGTGGTTGAAGAATAATCCGTCAGCTGCAGCAAGATCCGTATCGCTGAAGACATAGTGCCGGTGTAGAGCTGTAGAGGTGTCCAGGCAGGGTGTTAAAAGTGATGAACACACACACACACACACACACACACACACACACACACACACACACACACACACACACACACACACACACACACACACACACACACACACACACACACACACACACACACACACACACACACACACACACACACACACACACACACACACACACACACACAAGCACGCACGCACGCCCCCACAGTCTCTCACACACACAAACACACACACACGGTTGGTTACAGTCTGTGGTTATGGTGTGTTAAAGTAGGTAGGGAGGAAGGCGGAGCAGGAGGAGGAAGAGGAGGAGGATGAGGAGGACAAAGAGGAAGGGCGGGCTGCTTTAGTTGTGGATCTTGATTGCTTTCTCCAGGTAGGTGTAGCGACCTCTCTTTGGAGCTTTGTTGAAATGATCCAACCCTAGCCAGGGGCGCGGGTGGGACATGTTACCTGTGAGGAAGGGGATACGTCAGAGTGTTATATGTAATTTTCAGGTGTCACAATCCTAAGGAATATTTAAGCATTTTTATCGCAAGCGATGCCGATATGTCACATGACCTTTGAGTAGTTACAGAAAAAACAAAGCTTTCTGATAATGGCCACGTTAAGAACGACATTAAAACTGTGGCGAAAAGCAGCCACTCATTAGAAGCAGGCCTCTTCATAGAAGCAGCGACACCTGGCAAGACACTGTGGTGGTGAGTCAAATAAGCACATGCACACGTTCCTGGTACACTTCTTTGTACATCTGTGACGTGAACACCTTATTTCTCCTGTTAACCTCCTTAATATTTTGAGAAAAATTAAAGCAGTTACTTCCACAATTGTAAAATCCAGTCTTTCAGCATTATAAACTATGGTGCAATATTTTTATTTTTTCAAATCATTATTCTGTTACTCAAACGGGTCTTCCTGAGCAGGACTTTGACTTTGCATCAATATCTTAATCAGCACCAATGCAGCCCCATGTTTGTTAAAGCAGGGCTGTTTTTGGTCTGAAAGGTGCGATCACACAATCGGATACAAGCAGTTGTCAGTATCTGGCCTCTCAGGAATCTGTAGGTGTGTTGTGTTGAGCGTGTAATTTACATACTCTGCTCCGACTGGACAGTTATTTTCTGAAGTATCCACAGACAGTGTCTGTGATTTGTTTCCACACACCATTGTTCTTTATGGATCATGAAACTCTTTAAATACACATCGTAGAGAACTGGGCAGCTGGAGACTGTGACAATCTACTTTAACTCTATTTTCTCGTAGTGGAGAAGTGAATAACAATTGGCTCTTGCCTGGCTGTGGCTTGCACTGCTTTGGAGGATATTTGCATAAAGTTGAGCCTTTCACAACTTTCGCCTGTAGTGTACCCATGCGCTTTTTGACTCTGTTGAACTCAGTGGGGGGTGCAGGGCTGCAAAGCCAGGTCTCATTCACAATGAACAGCAGCTGTCTCTGTCCAAGCTTTTTGAATTCGTACGTGTGTTAGTTGTTAACTAGTTTTTGTAAAACTGAGGGCTACAGACTAATTTAAATGACTAAAGGAACAGGGGTAGCGTGTCGCACAGTGCTTAAGAATTCTAAATTATGCTTCTATGGGAATCATCATGACTGGAGCACTTATGGCTGGTGTAATCACAGATAATTCCTTGATAAGGAATCACATCTTCCAGGAATGAAAGCAACCTCATTTAAAGCACCTTCAGTAACACTTTACTTTATTTTCCCCAGTTAGCATTCATTAGTATTATATAAACATTTAATCAGTGGTTTATGTCACAACATAATGTAGCTCTAAGCAGATGCAAGTGTTGAATGCATGTAGATGTGCTGTGTGTCAACCTGTATCCTGCAATAAGTGTCCATTTCTACAAAAATATCAACAGCATCTGCCAGGAATGTGCTCTTGCATGAATTTCATTGGCCATTGCATGGCCGTGCTGTATTGCATGATGATAAACTGTATTGTGGTAAAAGCCGAGAGTAAACTTTTTGGGTCTGGGGAGCCAACATTTATTTCCCCAGGAGCCTTCTGCTGAGCCAACGCAGCGGCCTCGTTTAAATGAGCGATCCCCTGGGACTGTCCTTATGATGTATTTGCAAGCTTTTGTTACATTTGTGGAGTTCAGTTATAGCCTGTTGCACTCGCAAAATTACTACTATTAGTGCAGTAACAGTAAGAATAGTAGCGATTGTATTAGGGGCGCTCCCTGGTGCAGTAAAAGCAGGAAATACCTGGCTGTGGTTCAAAGTCCTTCAGGTTGACCTCGTACTCATCTTCAGTGATGTACTGATGTCGCCCCATCATCACAATCGCAAACTTGAACTGAGAACAAAAACACACACAAACACACATTACCTGACAGCATAAAACTAAAAATATTTTTGATTGATTAATTAATACTGAGCTCTTATTGAAAAAACGACAACAAACAACATAAAACAGTGCCTAGAACTGTTGCGGTAGTGTTCATCATCTACATTAGCCAGTAAACAAAATGTTAAATATTCATCGGGAAACATTTAAAATGCACACGCTGGTTGTGCAAGCACAGCATAATGCTGTACCTTCTCAAATTCCTTCTCCTGGATGTCCAGCATGGTCTGGATCCTCCTCATCACCTCCCGAAATGACTCGCCCTGTGGGGTGAGGGATGGAAATCAAACACATAGCATGAAGTATGTTAACTGAGTAAAACATTATGTTAAGTAGTAAAGTAACCTAAATAGCAAATTATCTTTCACACAAGTGAACAAAACATACACACACACCTGTCTGATCTTGAGCAAGAAGGGGATCCCAAAGGTCCCAAAGACTTCCTTGTGGAAGTGAGCAACAGGGATTAGCATTTCACTGTCCTTGTCCAAGTCCACCTGGTCCAAAGGAATCTCCTGAGTGAGGGAAGGAAATATGAAAAGCAAGAGAGGAGGGATTTAGTGAGGTCACTAAAGAAAGGTCACTAGGAAAAGTAAAAGTTTACGTGCAACCTTAAAGAGCAATTTAACCAAACTATGTTTTTGCTGACCTCACTCAAGGTGTTGTCAACACAACTAGACTGTTAGGTGTAGTTAAAGATAAAAAGACTTGAAACAACACACGTACAGATTAGAGGACTGAACGATTAAACCTTGCTACCCTCATCCCGGCAACAGAAATACTAGTCAGTTAAACTAATTATTAACATTTTATTAATGTACAACGCTGGTTAAATGTTGCGCCTGAGCTGTTCCGCAGCTCCCCGCCACTAGCTGGGGCTGCAGGCCCAGCCGACAGCAGCCCCCCTTCTCCCCACGCTAATGCCTGAATGTTGTAAACAGGCAAGGTGGAAAGTAGGACAGATGACATCTCATAAAACCAGTGCAGTTTGACAGTATTTTCACCTAGAAAATGAAAATAAGGTTTTATGTTAGCTGTTTCAGAATAAACTGGCACATAACTACTTGACTGGAGCAATGCACAACCACAGGCATGTGGACGTTAACCTGCAAAGACACAGGCTGCTGGTGTTAGCACTGCTAATGTTAGCTACACTCCTGATTAACTGATTGTTCTGTGCCAATTGTTTTCTTACTTCTAGACTAGTCGAGTAGTCTAAATCTAAATTTCTGTTTAATCGACAGGGAAATTGGTCTTTAGGAACATCCCTACATGAAACATTCAGCGCTTCAGCTTGGTGTTTAGTATATCTTTAATAATTGAACCATATTATTTTGAAGTAACTAAACTCCAGCAAATGATGGCTGCAAAAGTGGCTGGTTGCGAAGATAAATTTATCAAACTGTGTCAATATATATATCAGTGTCAGGCTGATGGCTTGCTAAGTGGAGGAGTGACTAAAGTAGGAAAATTGACTAAAAATAAAACTAAGACAGAAGAGAAACAAAAGAAGGTCACACAGGGAATGCTTCACATACACACTTACCTCTATTCTGAAGGTGCGGCTGGCAGCCGGAGATAAACATTCTAGCAGCTCATCCTCCTGGTGAACCCCAATGATTTTATAGCTTACTATCTCTAACAGCCTGCAAGGGGGGGGGGGGGGGGGGGGGGGAGAGAGGAGGAGAACGACAGTGAGAGGAAGGATTAATACTCCAGAGTAGCTTTACAAAGACAAACTGATTTGCAGAGCATAAAATCACATTAAACATAGGATAACATACAAATTAGTGAACAAAAATAATAACTGGAGGCAGACCTGAACATCCCAGTGTTGCTAAAGATAGCACGTTTATAAAAATGAGATGATGCGTTACACTTCCGAGGGCCTGAGGGAGGAACATGGCTGCTATTGTCGGGCCATGTTTAAACTGCTCTGCAAAATCTCAAAATAAAAAATCCCTCTCAATCTTACATATTACGCTCTGAATGTCATGAATCATTATTTGCACATGATTAAGATTAGATCAGACTTTGACCAACAAAAGGTTGAAAACAGTTCAACAAAACTGAAAATGGTGAAATTGATCAGACTACATTCTCTAAACCTGTCCTGACCCGAGGTAAACTGGGGAAATAATGATCAGAATATGACATGGTTCAAAACTTACAAGTCAAACTGTGAGCTGAACCTTGTACTGATGTGAGTTTCAGGGTGGAGGCTGGTAATTAAAATCTACATGGAGAAAGTGAGTTACACTCTCCGCCTTGCTCCCCAGCAGCCTACCACCGCTATGATGCCATCCAAAATGTCTGGTGCTAATGCTAAGACTGTTTTCTTTGGGGATGAACTATTACTTTTTCCCCTACTTTTTTTGTCCTAAACTCACTTTCAGAACATGCACCATCATTATGTGAGTTTGCATAATGTAGGATAGCTGCAGCAGCGCTCAACAATGGTTGGCGAAAGGTTTTCATTGCGAGCAGTGACAAGTTTTCATTAACAAAAACTGCAGCTCAGAGTGGAGCAGATGAGAACGTTAAGTTTTCCGTATGTTGGAGAGCAGTGGTCATGACTGGAGAAAAAATGGTTGATATTGTGAGGCTCAATCCCTTGGCAAGCATTATATTACTGCAGTAACCTTCCCAGCCATATTTCAGTCACAAAATGATGACACACACACACTCCTGCAGGGTGGATACCTGAGCTTCTCAGAGCCTTTTTCAGAGAGCTCCACTGCCTTTTTACATTCTTCCAACAGGTCCCGCACACAGCCATGTTTGTCAGGGTAGAGGGTGATCTCCTGCAACAAAGCACATTTCATGTCTCTGCTGGAATCACACAAAACATTTGACTTAGAGGAAACATGAGGAAAAAAAACATGTGAAAGACTGTAACATATCATGTGTGTTACCTCCTCTCTGAACTGGCTGTTGAGCCATATGGATTTAAAACTCCTCCTGTTCTCAAAGTCTGTTATCTTCATCTTTAACTGTGGACAAATGAAAGGGAGAGAAAAGAGAAAAATGCTCATGTTTGTACTGCACATATAGATAAGACTGTGATGGAAGAGGATGAACGCAATGCTCATCTTTCCTGGAAGTTTGTCTTTTTCCCTGGTAGCTTTATCTTTAGCTAGCTCAGCAATGACCATCTACTACAAACTAAGCCACATCATGATGAGCAGCTGGCCTGGCAGGAGAACACACCTCCCTGCAGGAGTATCTACAGATTCAGTGTTTGACAAACTGTTTCTCCATCTTGAGTATGGTTTACTTCATTGAAAGAATGGAACTGTTTGTGTGCTAAAATACATATATAAGTACAGAAAGCTTTTAGCTATAGAAAAATTGTTATACATCAGCCTTCAGACCTCATTTTATCATATGATCGAAAGAAATTTTAGGAAAAAAATGCTCAAGAGAAAATATTAATGAAAGATTCAAGGGTGAGACAAAAATAAAGATGAAGAAAGAAAAGAATGAACACATCCAAAGACAGAACTAAGGAGTGTTAAGATAAACAAAGACAGGATGAAACAGAGATGATGAGCAACAAGAGAAAGAGCAAAAAACAACACATTGAGAAATAAAAACTACAGGTGCTACTTGGAACTCTAAAGCCAACTTTCTTAGGCCAACAGCAGTGGCTGTTTTTCAAAAATTTAGGCATTAAAAAACCTAAAGACAAAAAACCCCAGAAGGACCAGAGCTGGCAAACTTGTCCTACCTGCTGGTAGTAGAGTTTCTTGGGCTGCCGAGGCTTGAAGAATTGCAGCAGGTCCCGCAGCGTTCCCTCATAGTTGTGTCTGAGAGGATTCCCTGGACCGTCCCTGTACCTGGCCACCACACCACCAAGCAGGGGGGGAGGACGACGAAGGGGAGGAAAAAAAGACAACAGGAGAAGAGAAAGAAAAGATCGAAAAAAGAAGAGAACAAGCAAAAAAAAGGGAAGAGGACAAAGAGGAAAGAGGGAGATAAAAAGAGGGAAAGAGAGAGGATATTCAGAGAGGTGCAGAGGGAGAATAGAGGAGGAGAGGAGTTGGAAAGAAAGAATAGAGCAGAGGAGAGGGAGAGAGGTGCAAAAGGGAGAATAAAGGAGGGAGCCCAAGTGGGAGGAATAAGAGGAAACAAACAAAGAAAGGTGGGGGGGACAGGTTACGCAACATTTCTACCGACAACTGCAAGTAATCAAATCAAAAGCAAACATAATCAAGCTGGGAGAATGAAAACTGTTTGTAATTGAATACACATTTTTTATTTTAAAACAAAATGAAAGTTTAACCTTGAAATAATGTTTATTAAACCAAGAATTATTCCCAAATACCTTGAAGTCAGCCAGAGAAAACCTAAACACTGTAAACTTATCTCTTATGCTTTTTAAATGGGAATAAATGCTTCACAGCAAAAGCATAATTAGTCATTTAGATGCAAAACAAGTACTAAAGCTCTCTCCCTCTTTTTCTTCATTTTCAGCATTGTTGCAAAGACCTGTCTGCTGTTTTATATTCAAAATTCTGAATTAATTCTAAATTTTAATTTTTCCAGACTGGAAATACAATAAACAGAGCAGCTGATGAAAGGTGTACTGCGTTATTGGTGTTAATACATTTCACACTGTATGCATAGCATGTCTTTGGGCTTTGTTTTCAAGTTGTTCTGGAGGGTAAATTGTTGAAAAAATGCTCTGCTTTCTGTTTGAGCAAATATCTGACAAGCTAACTATCAATATTATCACAAATGGATAATCATCTATTATCAGTGCGTGTGGATGAGACAAGCCTCCTACCCCTGTGACTTGAAGAACTGCAGCAGCATGGGATCTGTGTTCAACCTCTGCGCTACTGTCTTGGCCACCTGACAAATAGATAACACAAACATTACAAACATTACAAACATTACAAACATTACAAACATTACAAACAGGGGAATCACCACAGTCCTGTCAGATTTAATCTGTCAGTTAACTGAAAAGCCAAAATACTGAAACACAAACACATTGAAATTACCAAAGTATTTTCTTCCCCTATACTTCAAACATCCACTGAATGTACCTGGAAATAGTTCATGCGGTTAGAGAGCGTGACCACAAAACCAGGGTCATTGTGGATGGTCTTGTCACAGAAAATGACGTCCACTCGGTGGTAGAGATCCCGGAAGTAGTCCTTGGCCGTAGGCAGCTCGCTGCTGTCGTTCTCTGGGTCGTCCCTGCATTGGAGAAAGGTAGGAAATGGATTAATTGAGATACAGAATATGGAGTGATGACAGGAGGGGGCAGAAAAGACAATGGGACGGAAGAGTATAGACATATATTACAGAGGAGGAGGAGGGGTCGAGGGAGGGAGATGTGAGGACAGAAAGCACAAGACAGGAAGAAGGTCGAGGCAGGTTGGGCAAGAGAATTCAGAAGAGGTTATAAAGCAATAAAGGGATAGAGGAACAGAGGAAAGCACTGAAGTGTCATAGACACTCCTTCTGATAAAAGATTTTCCTCTAAACGCAAACACATGTCACTTAATTCCCCCTCCTCTCTTTATGTTGTTTCTCTGTATTTCATCCATCAGAAATACCAAAAGGTCCAGTGACATGTAACTGCTCTGTCTTTTTGCTGTGTTATTAGGACAAAGTATAACAGATAGCATGCAAAACTGAAAACTGACCTGCTGTGAAACATGTTAATCTAAGCAGCAGTTAAAGATGGAAATGTTACTGAAAGGCCATTAAAAACTTTATGTATACGCTTCCCACAACAACAAAAAAAACATGCTAGAGTTTAACAGCACTTCTAGTTAGAGACAAGCTATGTTGTAGCTTAAGTGCTCTTGAGCATCTCCTATATTGATTATACTTATTTAAATATACTGTGATAGAAATTAGCTCACACTGCCCAGACTTTAACGCACACACAAACAGTCTTACTTCTGGAAGACAATGATGTCCCCGTCCATGAGCTCATCCAGGGCCTTGTCCAGAGAGACATCATAGTCCTGTATCCGCTCTGTTAGATTGGGCTTTACTTCCTATAACACAAAAGGATCATGGGAAATGTAATCAAAGTGAAAATGTATTTAAGTCCACAAGTGTGTTGGGTTAAGGAAGCGTAAACACACCAAACTATAAAACAGGGAAGTGTGAGAAAAAGAGAGATGCTGCATATGACAACGTGAAAGTGTGTACAAGAGAGTTAGAGAGAGAAAGCTTGTGTGTCAGACAGAAGAGCCTGGAAATGCAAGAGTGTGAAGGAGCGAGTGAGGAGTTAGAACAAGTGAGAAAAAGACAAGAGGAATGTGCCAGCAAGTGAGCGCTACATAAATAGATCACCTCATAGAGGATAAGGCTAGTTTCCTGCTGAAACCCCGCTCTCTCACACATGACTGGCAGCAGGTCTCCTGGTTACATGGAGAAAAGAGCAAAGGAATCATGATTTAATCCTTAAGTTCAAAGCATTTTCCTGCAGACAGAGAACTCATTAGGTTTATATTGTTCGAACATATGTTATCTAGTGACAGTTTGCTGAGCTTAAAATAGACTTGGATGTTGCTACTACTTACTTATTTTGCAGGATATAGGTGTGTAGATATGTCCACAATAATTTAAGCTTCTGGTTTTGGGGTCATACATCTTCAAGAACAACATGACATCATCTAGAAACAAGGAGACAGTCACTAAAGATACAACAGGTCCCCTAAAGAACTGACTGCTTAACAAGGAATATTCAGAAATAAAACAAGACAAAGACATTCTTGCTACAGAGGTTGATAGCATAACATGGGTGAATCTTTAATGAGTACAACTGGCGTTAGAAATAAAATACTTAACACACAAAAAGATTTTGTTAATGTTGTAAGCCTACTTAAATTACACAAAACCTGCAACTATTCCTATTGTATTACATTCTACAGTGTTTCCCAAAATGTTAACAGTGATCATGACCTATGAAGCAGCATTTCTAGTATTTCAAGTTGCAATGAGCTTGTGCCAACACAAACGCAATGGATGTAAAGTCAGTTTAACACAGAAGAACATGAGATATAAAGGAGGACTGATTTAGAGGTCATTATGCCTTGTATTTAGCTTGAACTAAATATAGTCTTTTACACTTAATGAGCTCTGTAAATCACATGATATTAACATAGTAAAGTTACACAATGTGTGAAATGATACTGGAAAAGACACTGAGTAGGATGAGGGTGAAATGTGGGACTTACGGTCTTTGTCAAACTTGGGTAACGTGGCCCCGCTGGCTGCCATCTCTGGATCCACTGTCTCCAGAAATATTGTCCAGGGGTTCTCATTGTCACTCAGGTCGATCATCTGAAACACAGATGTGCAAAAACATTAAAAACTATTGCATTTTCTAATGTCACTGACTAATTTCAATAAGGGTCGAAGGGAATAATTAGTGCATGCATCCATGCACACAAATGCCCATGTTGCAAAGCACAAATACACTAAAGGGGGCCTCCAAAAATCAAGCGAATATGAACTGACAGATTATATATGGACTCACAGCTGATGCATCATAAAAGACATAAATGCATGAGTACTTCAGAATGCAGCTCATCTTTGCACAGTTTTAAACATTCTAGCAGTTGAAAGATTATTTCCTATTTTAATGTAAGCCACTTTTATTTCTGTTTTCACTAATACAAAATTCTCTATTCAGAGTTGTACTCTGAATAAACTCACTACTACAAAGGACATCTGAACGCATTTCTAAAGCTTCATGTTGCATTTTAATTCCCTTACAGGAGATGCGAAACTACTGACTGCCACAGTTTAACACCTGAAGCTCTCCCATTTCAGCTCACTAGCCTGCATATTAGTCGTTTTCTTTTTCCTTTTATTCACAACGAGAGTGTGAAAACGGGTGACAACACTCACAACAAACCAGTCTTCCAGAAAGAAACACTTACCGACTTGTTGCAGTCAGCCTCGTAGTCGAGCATGGCAGGTCGCTTGGTTCCATTGCTCCGGGCCTGCATGGGCCACAGCCTCATCTGGTCCTGTGGGAAACCCTGAAGCACATCAATGTGTGAGTTCATATCCAACAGTTTTCATTCTCATGTTTATTTTGCACTTATAAGACACTGAACACAAAAGCCAAAAACTTAATTGCACAATAAATTGGGAAGCAGCATTAGGATGGAAAAAAACAAACCAAGCAGATAATAAAAGGGTGTGAAGGAGTTTGCAAGAGAGGAGGTAACACAGTCAACAAGTGTCATGGCAGGGCTCCTGACTACAACCATTTTCTTACACTTTGTGACCATTTAACACTAAAATTTCTAGCCATTGTTTATTTTTTCCTGAGTCATCATAGTATACTTTTATCAACTGTTGATGATGGAAAGGAGAAAGAAATGTGAATGTGTGCACGTGTTTTTGTCCTCTACAATGCGAAGTGGCTGTTTAGCTAGCAAATGGCAGGCAAACAGGAAAATCAAAAAGCCCCAGCTTCAGATAGAGGCATGTGTTGAGACTTAGTATGCAGTGTATGTGCAAACAGAGTTTCCTTTGGGATGAATAAAGTTCAGTCATACATTAGTTGCTTCAAAGACAGGCAACACATTAAGTTTAATGAGCTTTGAATGGGCACAACATAAACACAAGAGCAGAGAGTTAGGTTGGGTTTTCCATTACATCGAAACGGGATTCAGATTTGTCACAATTAGAATGTTTCTAAAAAGGTATCCTCGTCAACAATTGAAAGAACCAAATGTCAGACTTTATGTTACCTGTAGTTCAACGTTTAATGCAAACCCCAGTCAAACATTCTCTACTATTTTCCCCCTCACACAAAGTGGAGTCCCTCACCATTGTCTGGGAGAGGTTCTGAACAAACTCTTGCAGCGTGGAGCTCTTCAGGACCTTGAAGACTGTGTACTTCACTTTTTCTTCATCATACATGTCGTTGCCCTGATGACCACAGAACTGGTCCTCTGTCACCATCTGCCATGAGGGGGAAGAGGACAGGAAGAACACAGCCTTAGTGACTGACAGTAAAACTGGACAAAGACTTAAAACAAAAAGACAGAATGATAAGCTTGGAGGGAAAAAATAGAATAAGCAAACATTTGCCCCAACTGAGCATCTGCTCTTCTCATCTAACCATATAACAGTTGCTGTGTTTATTTTAGCATCAAACATTTAAAATGGCAAGAACTAGAATTACCACCTCATGGTTGTAAGCTTATGCCAACCAGTGAAGATGCATTTTACATCCACATCTGTACAGACTGAAATATGTAGTGAAGACTTTGAAGGAATTCAATAAAATCAAGTGTATTTCTTGTATGTGTTTAAATGTTTGGCAAATAAAGCTGAGTCTGGTAGAACACAAAGTTGTAGCCATGACAGTAGATAAAGCTTCAAATATGGCTGTTGCTACAAATTGTAAAAAGTGGATGCGACACACACACAAACACGATCTGTCAAGGTGGTGTCACCAAGTCAGTATCAGACCAAATATAGTCACAATCTTCCTTTCTGTTCCTGGGTTATGGCTTTGAATAGTGGCCAATGTTTGCAGAACATTATGTCGTCGCAGTGAAGTTGACCTTTAGATATATATAGTGTTATCACTTCATTGTATCGTATTATACATTTGTGTTAAAGTTTGTCATAATTAGCATACAAATTCTTGAGGTTTGGACAAAAATATGTCCTTGCCACTGTTTCGCGGATACCCCGAGTGACAAGGCAGGATGTAGGATGACAAATACATTTTATGGCCATGTTGAAAATAAAATTCACATCACCAACAAAACATTATTTACATTTAATAATCACAGCATTCTCAATATTCAGTCAAAATCAGCAGGGGGAAGCATGTAGAAACAGCTGTTTATTTATGTTTCTTCCTTCATTTCCCTGTTTGAAACGAAAGTTCTGTTTAAAACCATACGAAGCAGCAGCAGCTACGAAACCAAACTGAGTAAGTGTTCTGTCTGTCTGTCTGTTTATTGATCTCTTCCGCTCTGCTTAATCACAACATGGCACCTACACAGAACAGAGCCTCAATGACAGTCAACTGGTCGGAGAGTGTGTGTTGCATGCATCGCTTATATGTGGGGGATGTCGACATGAAACTATAGCAGGGCAAATCAAATTTAATGCAACATAATAAGTTAATATATTAATTGGAAAACAAGTCAAATGTCGTCTTGACATGGCATGAACATGGCATGAAGGCATGAACTATTGGTGATTGCTCTGATGATCGTTAATCACAGGGATCATCGTACATCGGCACAACCCTACTTAGTGACACATTTTGTCAAACACAAAACTACAGGGTTCATTTTGTCTAGAACTGAGAGTCTCTGCTAAGACCACAAATGAGAGTCAAATCCACAGAATTAAAGGATAAATGCATACTGACAGTTATCACACATCCTCCTGACATTTCTCTCTTCCTCCTAATGGTAGAAAATAGCATTATGTGTTGGCCAAATAATAAAGTCAGAGCAGCTCACATCTTTGTACAGGATAAACCTTTCTTATCTTTTAATAAACAGTTTC